>NC_081415.1:159353263-159573263 GCF_030272615.1 Cryptomeria japonica | reverse complement strand
ATCATTAATGTTTCAGATATGTTTAGACTTTCCCTCAAAAGGAAAGCATTTCCACTACAATACTTCATTACATTTCAATTATATTTCATGGAGGTTAATTCCAAAACTGAGGTTTGACCTAAGGAAAACCCTTATTCCCAACAATTTTACCCTTTTCACTATGTGCAAGAACAAGTACAGAGCTACATTTTGAAGGTTCAACAAGATTCACAAAGACGAACATGTTCCATTTTTTATGACAAAAAATTCAGAGGACCATGGCGACCACCACTATGGTCCCAAAAATCTAGGTTGAATTTAAGGGGATAGGTATGAACCTTCATCTACTGCTCAGATGAAGGTTTGTGGCTCTGTTTGATTACTGTAGCTCACTATTCATGCATAATTGCTTCAATATCCACACATTTACCCTAATTTTAGCATCTTTAATTAATTCAATTCAACTTAAGGGAAAGAAGATTTTCCACTTAGGAAACCGGGAATTTGATCAAAATATAGATTTATCAAGGTTGGATCTATCAAATTCCATCTTTCCCTAATGTTTTGGTCCCTATGAAAAAATTAAGGGTTTTGATACCTTAATTGTTGAAACCCTAATTTTTCACCATTGCACCTCTTTAGTTATCTCTTTAAAGATAGAGAAGGGATGAAGAGAAAAGAAGAAATGCAAGGTGTGAGGGGCCTAGGGAAGAAGGAGATAGAGAAGAGAAGGGTGAGAGAGAGACAGAGAGAGATTTCATAAAGGGAGAGACATAAGGGGGATGAGCTAGATACCTATAGGGAGAGAGAGATAGAGTTAGAGACATAGATGAGGAGAGAGAGAACTGAGATAGATAAAGGGGATAGAGAAAGGTTGGTAATTATAGAGGGATTGATAAGTAGAGATCTAGAGAGGGAGGAAGAGATAAACCTAAAGAGTAGATAGAGAGGTTGGGAGAGAGTGGTGATGACCTAGATAATGGAGAGAGAGAGAAAATAAGAGTGGGAGGGCTAATAAAAGAGAGAGGGGTAAAGAGATAGATAAGGGAGTAAGGAGAGAGGGAGAGAGGGAGAGGGAGATAGGAATAAAGGGAGGGAGAGACCAAGAGAGGGGAGAGAAAGGTGAAAGAAAATAGAGAGGAAGATGGAGTGATAAAGGGAAGTAACAATAAGAACAATACCCTTAACCATATGTACTCTAAACCCTATACCATTTATATTTTACCCTATACCCCAAACCTTATATCCTACAACCTATTCTCTAAACCCTATATAATTGAGGGAGAGGTAATTAATTAGAGAGAGAGAGAGAGAAAGAGAGAGGGAAGAATAAAGAGAAAGAGAGAGATAAGGAGTGAGGAAGATGCTTAGGGATAGAGAGAGAATGGAGAGAAACAATAAGAGGAGAAGACATATGGATGGAAGAAAGGATAGTGTTAGTCTACTCTTTTAATTTTTCCGCATCCAAAGAAAGTTTTCATTTTGTGGCCTTTCTTGAACTTGAACCTTGAACCTTTCAAAAAAGTGGTTCAAAGTTCAAAGTTCAAAGTCGGTTTATAAAGTGTTTAATAGGGCGTCAATAGACTTTGTGATAATTGTCGTTGAACTTGAAACTTTGAACCTTCTTTTTGGTGGTTCAAGGTTCAAGGTTCAAACATCTTGTATTAAGTCTTTTGTGAGTTGCGTTCATAAAGTGTGAGTCCTTGTTTGGCTGAATGTTTTGTTCTCTAGTGCAGTCTTGAACTTGAACCTCTGAACTACTTTTAAGTGGTTCAGGGTTCAAGGTTCGAGGATAGATAATTTTGAAGACAAAGTAATAAAGTATCGGCATATAAAGGAATATTCCAGATTTGAATGATGAACCTCAAGGGAAATGAATGATAATGACATCCGTACTAGAGATAATCATGTTGAGGAAAGATATGAAAGGAGAAGGCATGCAGGAATTAATAAGGTGTCAGGATCAAATCCTTTCGGCACAATGGGCACAAATAATCTGACAGGTGGGAGTCATAAAGAGTCATGCAGCTGACATTTCAGGTTATGTTATAAGTCTGTTTCTTTGAAAGTAAATTATTGGCCTCTGTTGTTTGCTCAAATCAGTCAGTAGGGAAGTAGCAGTGGTGGTAGTTTCTTTTCTCAACTTTGTGTGAATTTTCGGTTCTGCATGAAAGGTGAGCTCAAAGTTCTTCTTTCTTCCCTGTTAAATTGCGTAAATTGAAAAGTGTTGTTTAGTATTTCAGCTAGTTTAGTCCATTCTTCTTGCTTTGCACTTTTCCTGTTTGTTGAGTAAAGATGAGACCAAAACCACCTCAGCCAGACCCAAAATCTGGTTTAGTCTGTTCCCTACCAGACATAGGAGACACCTTCTTGCCAACAATGAATTTAGAGGAATTTCATGAAAGAGCACGTGATTCTGCCAATACCCTGTTAATGTAGAAGATTCTAGACAGTGGGTTAATTGAAGCCGCAGCATTTCCCCCTGCCGTATCATGTCCAGAGTTAGTTTTAGAATGTATGAGCAGATATGACCCTATCTAGAGGTGTATTAGGGATGTAAAGGGGAAAATTTTTCTAGTAATTAGTCGGCAGACTATTGCCACAGTAATGAGGATTCTTGAAAAAGAACAGTATGAAGACTGGGCGGTTTGCAAGTCACAAGGGCTGTTTTCAGAAAAAAAAAAAAGCCTATTACCGAAGTGTTATTGCTAGAAATTGGCTGTTGAAGTTCCAAAAAGGAGGTTCTTGGTTACCCAACCCATTAACCCGTGATCCCATGATTCAAGAAGTAAGGGACATTATCATTCTCTTACATAGAATGCGAGGGAATCAGATTGCCTATTATTGGGAGGAATGGATGTATTTCTTTGTTCAGGTTATCTTTGGTGAGAAAAGATATATAGACTGGGCCGAGTTGATTGCAAAGAGAATGCATGAGGGCTTAAGCTGCTTTGGAAACAAGAAATTCTATATGTCTTCCTATCTTATATATTGCTTAGCTTGTATAAGACAATGGACAAGTTTATTCCATGAAGTTTGGCAGAATAATATGAAAATTTATGAGTATCATCCACATTTACAGCAACACAGGGTAGAAGAAAATTATTATAAGGTTCAAAATATTTTCCTAGGCAGGATAGTATTTGAATTGAGGGGAGATATGCATAAGAGATTGACTGAAGAAGCTATGCAGTTTATAAGTACCTATGGCGGTGTCTATATTCAGTTTTCTAGATTCACTTATCTGAGGGTTGGTGGCTTTGAAGGAGAACCCTATAAATTGCCGAGGTATGTCTTTGATAGACAGGTGCTAATGGAAGTGAGTAGACAACTTGCTTATACAGAAAATAAATATAGAGAAAAGCATCAAACAGGAGTATCTTTCCCTATTGAACTAACACATTACACTTGCAATACTATTTCAGATGCCTTGAACCTAGAGCTAGAGTTCAAATAGTTCAATTTTAAACTGTATATTCCTCGCACTAACTTTGATATTAAAGGTTTTGCAATGGCTCATCTTACAATTAGTGAACATTTTCAACATAGGCTGAGTCTAGAAGATTTCTGGATAAACTGTGAGGATGAGTATGAGGTTTGGAAAAGAGCCCACCTAAGATTCACTGTGCAACAAGTAAGAGAGTATGGCCTGGAAATGAACACTGCTCATATTGAGGAAGATGGAAAAGATTTAATTGATCCACAGTTTGTTGAAGATAAACAGCCAGAGGTAATCCCAGAGATAGATTGGGAGAAAAATGAGGAGGAAGATATTCAGGCTAGAACCCTCATGGTCATACGAAGAACGGAGAAATGGCTTAAGCAACACCGATTGAGGCAAAGTCGGCAGAAGGGTTCAACTTCATCCTCTAAGAGCCTGGTTTCTAATACATTTATTCAATCTTGTGATGCAGGTCATTCTCACAAAAGGGATAAAGGTGAGCAGAAGAGTAGGGCATTACAAAGCACAGGGCAACTGATTCCTATTAGAGTTACCCACTCTAAAACTAGGAGTAAAAGAAGGTCCTTTCCTCCAGACACAGTAGTGGTTGATCTTGAAATGGATGCCCTTCAAGATAATCCAGGTTCAGAGCAACAGAATCTAGATGATGAGGAAATCAGCTAGCAAGCACAGGAAACCTTTCAGGTAGATTCTATCATGGTAATAAGAAATGAAAAAGATGCAGGTACTGATTTTGTAAAGACTCCAGTTTCCATAGGCCCAGTCTGGTTGGATAATATGCTTGATAGCAAGAAGAGAAACATAGTCCCCACATCCATTCTGATGGAAGATATGGTGAGTAAGTGCCTAGAAAAGACTCCCAAAGCCAAGAAATCAAAGACTGTGTCAAAAATTGATTTTGATGTTGATAGTGGAGATTGAGTGGTAGAGATTGCACATCCATTAACAGATGCCAAGATTGAAAATCCTACAGTTCAAGATTTTACTATTGAAAAAGTAAACATAGGGACTGCTACTCGTGCCACAGATGTTCTTCATCTTGAAGCTTCAACTAAGAAGATTATCACAAGGACTTGGAAAGATGAAAGGGACAAACATCAAATGAAGGAGATGTTGCGCAAAATGGCAGAGTACATTGAGGTAGTGAACAGTCTGAATCCTCAACCCTTGTCACAATTGCCTACATCATTTGATCCAAAGTCCCCAGTCAATCAGAAAACCTTGGAACAAATACAAAAATGTAGACTGATAACAGAGACCGTGATGGAGTGGTTGGAGCAGATGCAGAAATCTAGAGCTGCATATTTTGGGAACCTGAGTAAAGTTCATAATGGGGCAATACAAGTAATGAAGGAATTGGAGACTGAAATAGGTAATTGGAAAAATGAAGAGGTGGAATGGGCAACAAGGACTACATAGATGCAAGAAGTGCAAACTTACGGAGTTATGAAATTCCTAACTGAGAAACCAGTGCCAGGACTGGATGATAGCATCTTGTATGTCTGCCAAAAGAATATTGAATGGAGGAATTCATTGATAAAACAGGCATATGAAGAATTCACAAAATTGGCAGGCCAACTTGCAGAGTTAACCACTTCCATGCGAAATGAGCTCTTATGCATTGGAATTAAGTGCCTAAATAGCGATGGGACATTAGAGACCATCGAAGTAATAACAGAATCTTTTGAGAAAAAGATTAACTATGTAAAGGAGGCTAAAGGCTTGGTCTCAGATGACCTAACTACTATTGCCAAAATTGAGTCACTTCTCTTCCTATGCATTGGACATCTGGATAGCCACTCCGATAAAGTTGCACAAGTTCACAAGGAAAAGGAGGTGTGGAAGAAGTGCATAGCACACGTGGGGCTTCCACATAAGCCTGTTATATAGCACTTCATTACGGCGTATTCTGATTGGAAGAAAGAATCTGTTTCTTGAAATTGCTTTCATGTTTTCTAGACAATAGGCTCTGTTTTCTGGTAGTGAAAAAAGATAGTTTCATTTGGTAAATTTTGTTGAACTTCACGGGGCGGAAAGTTAGTTTTTTCATGTTTCCCACTTTACTGTAAGACTTGTTGTGGCTATTTAAGGGATGAAAAAGACTCTGTTTGGTTCCAAAAGATTTTTGGGGGAAAAAAGAATGCAATAGATAAAGATCTGTTTTTCATGATGTTTTGAGAAAGAAGAGAACAGTTTTTATAAATAAAATTGTTGCAAGTTCTGTAGTATTAAATCTGTGAGTTTAATAGATTTGGATGATAATCTCTGTGTGGATTTAGTTTGAATCTGGAGTTCGTTACTTTTCTTCTCATTATATGTGAATGCATGTAAAATGTTTTTTTCCCTTAAAAAACAAATGCTTGAAGTCTGTGAACTTCATGATTAAATTGGTGTTGTTAATTGAGAATATATTCATTGTGTGCTGACAAGTGAATATAAATATGCCTTTAAGTACTTTCGGGTAAAAAGTATGCAAATTAAATTACTATAATCAGAGCTGATTGAAAATCATTCTTTGTTGGGGAGCTGTACCCATATGCAGAGGATAATTATTCCTAAAATTATCCAACTGTTAGTTGCTTTTGTCTTTTAATTAATGGGCATACAGAGATTTAAGAATACAATGTATAAAAGACAAATCTGTTGACTAACAGATAGATATGGAGATAAAGAGGGAAGTTGAGAGAGAGGGAGAGAGGATAGGAGAGACCTAGAGAGGGGAGAGTGAGAAGAAAAAGAGAGAAGAGAGGAAGAATAACAGGTCTATAATTTAAGGGAGATAAAGAGGTGAGGGGAGAGAGAATAAAAGGAGAGAGTTCATAAAGGAAGAGGGATAAGGAGTTATGGAGAGAGAGAGAGAGAGAGAGAGGTGGAAAGGGGTAGAGAAATAGAGAGGAGACAAGTGGAGAGGTGAGATATCTAGAGGGTGAGAGAGAGGTTAGATACATAGATGGGAGAGAGGGTAGAGATAAATAGAGAAAAATAGAAAATTTGTCCTAATGAGACATGGATGTATAGGTATATAAGTGGAGAGGGAGGGAGGGAGTGTGATATTTTTCCAAGATCAAGAGCTCAATGAAATGTACAAAAGAGAGATGAAATTTAGGACAAGAATAAACTATATTCTCATCAATAGATAAAAATTGTTGTTACATACAATGTAGATGAGCCTGCATATATAGGCAAGGCTATATGGATATGTGAGCACACAAACATGACATTTTCCTCAATAAGAAACAAGGGTAGGTAGGAAATATGTGTGGTAAGTAAGAGAAATAATAAAATATTCCACATGAGGTGGATCACCCACCGAAGGTGGAATTATCACTCCACAATAAGTGGATATGATAAAGTAGTAACAAGATCAACACCATAAAAGGTGGAATTTCTTCTACACACACTATCCCAATGTTTCACAAACACCCAAGTGTCTCATACCCAAACTAATATGAAATGAATTTCCTAAGTAAACTTAAGTAAGTTGTAATAATATCCATGATGAATAATTATTTACACCAACAGAGAGAAACCTAGAAAAGGAATATAAGGAGAGGGTAGAAGGGAGAGGTGAAAACCTAGACAACATGGAGAGAGAGAGAGAGAATAGAGAGGGAGAGAGTAGGAGAGAGAGTAGGTGAGGGAGATATATATGAGGGTAAGAAGGGAGGGGGAGATAGAGAGGGAGATAGAGACCTAGAGAGGGGAGAGCAGTGAGAGAGAGAGTGGGGAAAGTATCAATATGGGTAGTACTCTCAACCCTATATACCCTAAATCATGTACCATCGATCTTATACTCCAAACTCTATACCTAAACCCTATATCATACTCTCTATTCCCTAAACCTCATACAATAGAAGAAGAGGTGATGACTGAGAGAGATAATAACAAAGAGCAAGCGAGGGATAAGGAGGGAGGGAGGAAGAGGTAGATAGGGAGTGATTAGGATACCTAGAGAGGGGAGAGATAGAAAGGTGAGGGAGAGAGAAGTTTACAAAGAGAGAATGAAGGGTAAGGAGGTAAGGAGAGAGGTGGAGAGGGAGGTAAATAATTAGATAGGGGAGATATATAAGTCCTAGAGCCTAGGGAGAGAGGGGAGAGAGACTTAGGGGAGGCATAGAGTGAGAGAGATATACGGGGAGAGAGGTTGGTAATGAGATAGGGAGGGAGAGGTAGATAGGTAAATATTAAGGGAAGGAGAGACCTCTAGATGGGGAAAGAGAGGGTGGGAGGGAGAGCTAGTGATCAAGAGAAAGAAGAGAGAGGGGAGAGAAATAGTAAGAGAGGAAGAGAGAAGAAGAAGAAAGTATGAGGAAGTGAGGGTTAGAGATGAGGGTAAGGAGGGAAGGTGAGGTAAAAAGGGAGAGATGGTGAGAGAGTCTTGGAGAAATGGAGGTAGGGAGGGATAGAGGGGGAGGTGTTTAAATATACAAGAGACATATAGTAGTGAGTAAAGGGAAAGAGAAAGAGGTACAACGGAAATGCTAGGTATTGAGGGATAGAGAAGAGAGTGATATAGAGAGAGGTAGAAAGGGGACATAGAAAGAGTGATAGAGATAGATCTATAGGTCTAGAGTTTGGAGGAGTTAAAGAGAGTGGGATAGAGAGGGTGAGAAAATGCTAATAGGAGCATGCTAATTATTGAAATTTGACTAAGTTTGAAAATTATATGATCTTCTAAAACCTAGAATCTACATTACAACTCCTAGAGATCCGAAACCACCCTCAAACATCTTGCCAATATATACATGAAATATGATTATAATTAAATGTTATATTTAATGTATATGTTCTTATTCGAGGATTGGGTATAACTTGTGTCCGAATTCCAGAACATTTTCCTATTCACAAAATCTAGAATTTTTCAATGTAGAACATTTGGCAACCACCAAACTTGGCGCTCACCAACTTAAAAAAGTGCATTTTTCATATTTGGCAAGCACCAAATTTGGCACTTTCCAAATGTCAAAAATGCACTTTTTGAATTTGATGAGTGCCAATTTTTTTGCATTGGAAAACACCAAGGGTTGGAATTTCCTTAGGAATCCAACCCATAGGTTTGGACAACCATTTCATGCCAATGATGTGTTTTTTATGAAAACATTGAAAGTGGCACCTTTTTGGTACCACATAATGGTGCACTTACCCATGTACACCCTAGGATAACAACTATAATGAATGTGTTATGCACAATAATCAACAATAAGGATACTAAGATGATAATAGGAAATCTAATCACAAATGAAGTAGAGGAACAAGAAGGAACAATAGAAGACTAAATAATGCAAGTTGTTTTAACTTTGGAAAAATAATATACTAGACATTAAAATGTTGGAAAAATAAGAAGAAGAAATTTGAATTTTGTGGACAATACTCTCATGACATCCAAAAATAAGAAAATGAAATAATATTGTACCAAAATTCTAGTCAACCATCCTAGAGTGATAAACTACAGAGAGGAGAAAGGATAATCTAAAGGGTACCACAACAAAGGATAAGGGGTTGTAATGAAATGGATGTGTGATCTTAGAATACTTCTATAAAGAACATTCCAAAGAAGAGTTGATAGTATAAAATAATAAGAAGAAGAAATCTGGAGGAAAGAAGAAGGAAACTAAGCTAACTAGATAAGGAATTGATACGGGTAAGAATAAACCAAAGCAACTAATAGAAGAAGAATATGAGGAGTATACCCTAGAGGAAGAAGAAGAAGAAGAACCAAAATACATCTAGTCTACCAAGAATCAACATTAAAAGGTTTTTGAACAAAAACATAGACAATTATAAAACAAAAAGTGGGTTGTTTTATAGGGTAAGTTAAAATGTTAAAAAATATAGTGTTCCTCGCACGTCAAAAATACTTGTTGGTTAAATTAAAACAATGGGGGAAATATTGAAACAAAGAGAAGCAAGTTAAGAAGCTATCAAAAGACAAAAATTGGAAAAATAGTCCTTTGTTAATAAATGTACATTTAAATGTTCACAAAATAAAATTGGTTGTGGTTGACCTTGGAACATATTTGAATATCATCCTGACAACCACTTGGGATAAATTAGGGAAGCCTAAACTTGTTACAAATTTGATGAATATCAATATTGTAGATAGTTTTGGAATGGAGACACTAGGAACACAAAAGAGTGTGGAAGTGAATGTGAAGGGAATAAAACAATGTGTTAATTTTAAGGTGTTTGAAATGAAAGAACCTTTTAATACATTTAGAGCCCTACTAGGCCTAAGGTGGTTTGTCAATTTAAATGACATTGTAGAATTTGGGAAGGAGGAAATTTTATTTCTAGGTGATAGAAAAGTTGTTTGTATCCCACTAGTGAACTAAAAGATAGGTCATATGTAGAAAAAGTGACACCAGACAATAAAGGGGAACGTGTGAAAATCCAGTATGCTATATCTAAACTTTTGGATACAGAGATGGAAGAAAATATAAATACTATAGGAGAACATGAATTCAATATTAATAAATTTAGCATTGGCAATGATAAGGTCCTTGAGGCCTAGATGCAAAGTGAACTAGAACTAACATCCCAAAGAGTTCATGGATTTTAGGGAGCCTTCTTGATACACAAAAACCTAAAATTTGAACAAAGAAACTTAAAACACAGACAAACAACTAGAAATCTAATATCATTAAGTTACAAATGAAGAACATTTATAGTCACGAAGTAGAGACAAACTGGACCTTGGTAATTCTAGGTAAACCATGAAATGGCTATAAGGGCACTAATAATAAAAAAGGGGAAATTTTATCAACACAAGGGTATAAGTAAACTATTTTAAAAGAAAATTGGGAACCTAAGCTGTAAAAACCTAACACTATTTGCAAACCCAAAACACATCCAACATGGAATTAGAAAAGAATATGACAAACACCATCTAACATAACCATGTACATGAGTAAAATATTTGTATTATAGTGTATTATAAATAAATAGGTAGAAATAAAGGCCAAAAAAAGTTACAAGTAAAAAATTGATGGGAAAAAAATAGTAGGAAAATACTAGAAACAACTATAGTAACAAATGCATTAGCCTAGAAAAAATTTATAAAAAAGCTTCACATCCTTATTGTCACACTCACTTTCTCACTTTAGCTTAGTTGTGTTCTTTAACCATTGCTCTCCTACAAAATCAACTTTTTGTGCAAGCTACCCCACCCTAACTCCTAACTACTAATCTCCTACCATGGCTACCCCTATTCTTGTAGCTACCACTGACAAACCCCAGCCATAATACAAAAGAATTCCTTTCAAGTCGATGGTCATAGACCAAAGGGTACATTCTCAAGGCTCTTAGTTGATGTTATCTATACAAAATATGTGAGGAACTATATTCACTCACCATTGTAGAAAATCAAGTGGGGGACTTTGGATGCACACTTCTGCTTCAAGCTCAATCAAAGGAGGTGAGAAGAAGGTATAAGGTTATTTGTTCACCTTGATTAATGATTTTATTGTATTTCATGCTTTAGTTTATGTATTTAACCTTCTCACCATTTTTCACCACTTTGTTTTGGTAATGCTCGATGGGACCCCAAGTCCCTTTAAATTGAATATTTTCATGAGTTTTTGTGAACTTTTTTGGCAAGTCTCAGATCGACGTCTCCGCCTCACTTTGATATCTGTACTTGTACTTCAATGTCTACGCTATCAAAATGACATGTCCACTCTGTTAAGTTTCAAACTAACTATGTTTTTACAAATTTTACAATTTGTCATCTACATCTGTAAATCAACATTTGTGCCTCGGTTTTGTCGCCTACACTTAGCCAAAATGGCGTCTCCATTTTAGTTTGTTGTCTATACGAAGATTTCATTTTTAGTAGAAATACAAGTTGTAAACAAAAAAAACATATAAAGTTCATATAGACATAAAAAAAAAAATTGTTTGTAGTTATTTACTTTTGCAAATCAAGCATTTTTTGTTTTGCTATAAATTATTGTAAATTTTGATTTTCTAAGCTAATTGATTTTCTATAGAAGGCAAATCAACGTTTGTATAGACATTTCGATGTCTATGCCCACCTTTTGGCATCTCCACTGATATTATTTTATATTTTCCTTATTGTCATAAAATTTCTATTTTTTGACGTAATGGATTTAGTTGCAGAAGGTGAATAAACATTTGTGTATATGTTCTGACGTTTTCTCCTACACTTCAATGTCTCCACTGTAAATATTTTTGTTTGATATTTTACTAATCCCTTTTGTTCTTGCAACTTTTCTCGCTTGTCAAAGACCAAAATCAAAAACTACTAATCAGGACGAATGTCAAAGGAAGTGTGACTTTTAAAACTAGTTTCTTTTATATTAGATTAAATCACATTTTGGATTTGGTGCTTAGAACAAATATGTCTTACGTGTTTGGTGTGCTTGCACATTTGTAGGGTGGACCCACCATTACGTCAAGTATCCTCTCCCCTCGCCCTTTGGGCCTTGGGTGTAAGAGAAAGGTAATTAATAATGCCCTCTTTTTATTTTAGTAGACAAGCACCTCTTAGGGGCCTCATCACCCCATGGGACTTTTTCAAAATTGAGGCATGTTAGAGATATAATCTCTTCCAATGGGTCTCAGGTGGTGTTTTTTGAGCTGCTATACAAATGTTGTAGTACCCCTACCCTAGTCAGCTTTGTAAAACCGGTTTGACCTTGGTTGACTTTTTATGAAGCATTCTTGGATGGTTAGTTTATCATAATATAGTGTTATAGTGAGGTGTTTTGATTTTAGTGCATACCTGTTAATATGGTTTTCGCACCAGTTTGTATGCAAGTTTATTTGTTCTCCTATTTCGTGTTGTTAATCTCAGGCTAACACTTTCATTAAGTATATATATGTATGCATGTATGAATCTTGGTTGCAGGAGATTTCAGGTACAGTACCGCATGGGTGCGAGGTTCATCTTCGCCTGGATTTGCAGGTTTGAGTGTACCTCTTTGGTCCTTAGAATTTGGATTAGGTGGTCGTAAAACCCTCATTTTACCCTAGTCATGCTCAAGTGAGCGTTGTCTATGGTCTGTCAGCCTCCCTTTTTGTTTGGGTTTACGGGTCATGTATTTGGTTGGCTTCCTTGGGTTGTGTGCTTTGCGTGTGGTAAAATTGAGTATTTCATCCTAAGTATTTAATTTGATTTAATGTGTTCATTTATGCATTAGTAATTGAGGGATTAAAATAAATAGGTTTCTTTTATGTGATTAATCATTAATTAAAAAGATCGTTGTATTTATGTTTGTAGCGAGTTTAATTTAATGGCTAATTTTAAATCATGAATTTATTTAGTTTATGCATTTTGAAAGGGAAGATTTAAAGTTATTTGAAATAGAAATAATTTAATCTCTTTTGCATTTTGGTATAGAAAGGTTAATTTTAATTATTTAAGAAAATCAAGCTCAATTAGAAAAGCAAGTTTAATTTATATATATTTGATATAGTGTAAAAAATTGATGTTGGGATTTTATTTTAATTAAAAATATTTTACCCTCATTAATATTGTGAAATATAAATGTTAGCTTTGTTAATATTGAAAAAATTAAAATTAAATGAGGAAGAAAAGCTTTTTGATTTTTAATTAGAAAAGCAAGTTTAGAATATTTGAATAGTTGAAAAGAATGATTTTTCATTTCATTTAAAAGATGTTTTCTTATTCAAAAATAGGAGATTGGGTCAAATATTCTTCCATTTACCCTAGGTTTGAAAATATTTTTGGGGGATTATTTTGGGGAGCATTTTTTAAAATATTTTTGGGAGAAGGATTTTTGGAGGAGATTTGGGCATTTTGGGAAGAAAGGATTTCTTGAGTTGTAGGTTGGGGCTCTTCATCAGATCTTGCCAGGAATGTGAAATGAGGTAGGATTCTTATTTTGTTTCCTTGTTGAAAAGAAAAAAAAATAGAGAGAGAGAGAAAATGAAACTAAAATTTTTGTTTGTTTTTTGAAAGAAATTTCTTGATTGAAATGGGAGTTGGGTTTTAAATCTATGCATTTTAGTTTAAAAGTTTGGCAATTTGGTGGATTCATTGTTCGGGAAATGATCTTCTTATACCCAAAATTTCCTTATTTGAAAGTTGTTCAACAAAGATTGTGTATTTGGAAAACCATGATCATGCTGGAAAAATTCTCAATATTTATTGTTCTTGTTTTTATTGGAAATTTAATTTCGTTTTAGTCTTTGTATGAGACTTTGGATTTAGAAAATTTGGGGTTTTATTTATTGTTAATTGTTTCTGGGTTTTAATAAAATAAATAAATTTTAAAAAATGAAGTTTTTATTATAAAATCCATTTTTTTTGCGGATTAGGGTTGGAGGGTAGAGGAGCCGAGGGCTCTACCCGCACCCTCCTCCCCACGGGTTGCTACAGGGATGCGACCAATTTGTGGCCGCAGGGGGGCCCTCCATCCACAGTGTGGCCGCGGGGGACCTGCGGTGGTTTCCACCTCTCCCGTGATGGGAGGTGGGCCCCGCAGTGGTCTCCCCAAATTTTTTTAAAGTTTTTAAAAAAAGAAAACAACTTATTTTTATGTAAAGTTTGTTTATATAGTTTTTTTATTATTATTAACTATTATTAATATAAATTTTTATTAATGAAGATTAATAAATATATATTAATTAATATTTAATTTGGAAGGTGCGTATTATTAAATTATTATTAATATATATTTTATTAATGGAGGTATATATATTAATTAATATTTAATTTGGGTATCTGTCTTAATGAGGAAGTAGCCTTTGGGAATAGATAGAATATTATTTTTATTAAAAAATTTTGAAATAAAATAGATTTATTTTTTGGTGATTTTTAAATAATATATTATTTTTCGATTTAAATGATATAGGTCATTTGGGAATTTTAGAAATGGAATACTAAAGTATCTGAGTAATTGAAAAATGAAATATTTATCATTGGATATTTAGAAAATTTAAATGATATGCTATTACAATTATTGGAAATTTAATAATGCATCGATTGGAAAATTGGTAAGTTAATGATATCTTCATTTAGTAAAATAAATGGTTTAGTTATATTCTTCCTCTGTATTGTGAAATAGACAAATGGCATTAATGCAATTGTGGTATTGTATTCACCTTGTAATGGTGATTTTTTTTTTTCTGTTTATGTATTTTTGAAAACTTAGATCATTTAGAAAACTTGATCGACTTTTATTGTTTAAACCAATAGGAAAGAAGATTGTCCTTTCCCGGTTATTGCCTATGCAAGTTTAATTTTTGTATTCGCTTTTGTTTAAAGTAATGGCAAGGCCTTGATATGTTTGTTTGGACCCTGTCGTTTGGTTGATTTGGGGTACCTATTTATGTCTTCGGTCTCTAGTTTGGTTGTTGCCTTGTGATGGTGTTATAACTGGTCTTGTCCTTTATGCGGGTGTCAAGTGTTGATTTATGGTTGACCATACTTGGTCAGGTCTCTAGTTAGAGTACCGTCAGGTAATGGACCTTTGTATTTTCTTTTAATATGTTCAGTTGGATCCGTTTCTATGTAGGGATCATTTATGTATTTATTGACCGATGTGGTCGTTTGTATATTGGTTATGTTTGCCTTGATGGCAAGATTGTAAATGATGTGAACCTTATGTATCCTTAACTTATTTAAATGATTGGAGGGGTCTTGCAGTTGAGCAGACCCGGAGATGTAGCCCTTTAGGGGTGAACTTCGATATCAATTTGGTGTTATGTGATGCTTTTGTTCTTATGTTTCATGTTTTAGTGTTAGCATGTATGGATGGCATATTGGTAGAATGTTTAAGTGGATTAGGTGAGATGTATCGTAAATGCATGTATGTAGTCGTCTCTTAATGCAGTAATCTGGATCATGAAAGAGTGTAGTTTTGATTAGCAGAATGAATTTTATTATCATTAATGAAAATAAGTTTGCTTGAAAAGATCTCACTAGTTATGATGAAATTAAAGTGCGTTTTGGAACAAGGTGCATGGCATGTGTTTAATGTAAAATTGAACGTAATGAATGGTTAAAATTTATTGGATGAACTCGTCATATTCCCTAAATTGTAATTCTAATGGATGAACTTCATTTTGTTATCTACATTTTTAACCTTAATAAATGAACTTCATCTTATTAGCTATATTTTAACTATAATGGATGAACTCATTTGGTTATTTACATTTTAACCTTAATAAATGAACTTATCTTATTAGCTATATTTTAACTATAATGGATGAACTCATTTGGTTATTTACATTTTAACCTTAATAAATGAACTTCATCATATTAGCTATATTTTAACTAAATTGGATGAACTCATCAAGATATCTATATTTTAACTTTAATGGATGAATTCATATGTTATCTATGTTTTAACTTCAATGGGTAAATTTCCTCATGTTAGACTCATCTTCAACCATAACGGATGAGCGCATCCTATTATCTACAATTTTAAATTACTGAACAAATTATATCCTTGTTTAAAGTAATAACATGAAATTAAGTTAACCTGCTTTACTGGGTCAGATGTCGTGAGTTGAGTTAGATGTTAAGTTACATAATCACATTGGGAAACTCCTTAGGTTTTGTTTATTCTTTTGTTGTGTTATCTGAACTTTTGATAACTCATTGTATCATTATGTTGTGTCTTATTTAAAAAAAAAATATTGGCACTCCATTCGTGTGTTGTAGCTTTAACCCTTCGGGGTTTCCTAGCGGGGCATTACAAATGCACTGGTTACATGGTCGAAGTGTTGAGTGAATTCGACTATGTGAAGGCCCTCTTTGCATAGATAAGCTTAGTTAGAGTCTTAAGTGGATTTCTTTGTGGATTCATTGTGGATTGATATCTCTTGGATAATTACTAGACACCTTGTTGTAGTGGCCAAAATTCCATTTGCTTGTTGGTGCAGGAGGTCGGACCTCCAAAGCTGCCCCACATCGTACTATTCAAAGTAGAGACAAATGTACCCTGATACATAAGATCTTCAAATCTTTGGGGTATGAGATGTTGGCATGCCCGAGAAGTGAGTGTCGTGTAAGGGGGAGCTAGTGCTACCAGATCTCTATCTATCCACTTTTCTTAAGTATATGGAGAAATCCAAATGGGGACTCAATGAGTAGAATCATCTATCCAGCAAAGGTAGTACATGCTCTCACGTATTTTCTATTATGAATGCAAGTTAATTTTTTCAAATCAGGCTAATCTAGGCCCTCTCTTTTACACTTGTCTCAAGCATCACCTTGGCCAACATGTATTCATTGCTTGATATCTCTTTCCAAGACAAACAAATCCCTATATTTCCAAGTTTGACCAAACATTTGACCAAAAAATTACCTTATCACTCTCAAACTGAGTTTTGTCCTCTCTACTTGAATTTCACCATCTTTGCCTCTATTTCAATGTCTGGGTTTTACTGAGGATCACCGTCTCTGCCTGAGTTTCATCGTCTCTTCCTCTGCTTTGCTGTCTCTACTTGAAATAAATCCCCAATCAATTTTTCATTCATGCACCATAAGCCAAACTTTCTCAAGCATTCCAAAAGGTATATTCATCGCCAAGTCAAGAAAAATAAGCCTAGTTACAAGAAAATCCTAAAGTGTCGAATCCTCTTGTATAAAAATATAAAAATCTTGTTGAAGCACTGCACCTTCCTACATCACTTCCAAGACTACCTACAGGGATTCAACAATGAGTTTGATGAAGACCCCTTGAGAACCCATGCTTTCAACCAAAGGTCAACATTGTCCCAATCGCTTAATAGGAGTGGTCGCATTTCATTGTCCTACCTAACTCAACTAGAGATCACATATTTAGTCATCTTCAGTGTTGAGTAACCTTTTCCATTTTCTTTTGTAGACGTATAAATCTGACCACTTTCCTAAATAAATATTTAATATTTATTTTCACCCCATTCCTCCTATTAATTAAATTCTATTTAATTAATTTCTTCACATTCATCTATTTTGATTAAATGAATTACTCAATTTATTTAATTAAATTCACCTAAACCTTTTCTAGCCTTTAATCAAATAAATCACTTTATTTAATTAATTCCCCTTTCTCCCTTTTTATATAAATTTACATTTAATTAAATTAATCCTTCCAAATAAATAAATATATATTAAATCCCCCCACTTGTATTTATGCAAGTTGCATCTACTTTAGTTGAAATAAAGCAATTTTATTTTAATTACAATCCTTTTCCTCCATCCACTTGCATTTTCCTATATCTCCCGCTTGCCTCCTAAACCCCTTCTAGATTCTTCTAATCACTTCCAATTTAGCCTAATTCATCTCCTAATTATTGATACATTCCTAAGCAAAGGGAAGTCACTTCTCAAAGCCTCCAAAGTCTTTGAAATGCATTAAAGGCTTTATGTTTTCAACAAGTTAACCCTCAAAGTCTTCCTAACCATTAATGGTTAAATCAAGCTTCTTGCATGGTTAGAGACTTTCTCTCTAACTTAACCTCCAGCTAAACCAAGGGTCTCATCAAGCATCTATGGCTTTAACCCTCATTATCCATTTAACCCTTGCACAAGAGTTTACCCCTTGTGTAAAAGCTTTATCCATTGGATAACCCTAACCTATCCTTAACCCTTACCTCCTAGGGTAACCTTCATGTCTTCTCGGGCATTTAATGCTTCTTGCATCTCCTCTCAAGCAACCTCTTGTTGAAAATTGTCACCATTTCATTAGTGAGAATTGTAAACATGGATTGATTAACTTTCAATCCTAGCCCTTGTTAATATTATTCAATTTTGACCATCCATTGCCCTATTTCTCCTATAAATAGAGCTCTCATTCTTCATTTTTTATATCAATCCAAGTTTCATGCATCTACATTATAGTCTAATTTACTAAGCATTTTATCCTCTCTTTGTTAGAATATCATCATAGCATTTAGGAGTATTTTTCATATCATAGAATATTCATGCTAGGATAGTATATCATGTTAGGATAATTTGCTAATCTTTTATCATATCATCATCTTCATACTAGCTTAAGAATCATAATTTTAATATCATATATATCTTAGAATGAATTCATGCATATAAACCAAACATCACTCATTCTTGGAGTTGTCACTCCTAAGTCATTTGGTCAATGATCTAAAATGTATGTAGGAAAATGCGATGGTGAAAACGAATAAATTGAATCCAAAAGACCCACACACTAATGAGACTCTTGGTTCAAGTATATGAACTAATGAAGTATTTCAACTTCCCAAGGGGTGTTCCATTGTTCTCTATCTCACAAGATGGTTTTAGCGCATAGGGTATACAGGGTAGCGCAATGGGTAGGTAAGTTAGTGCGTAGAATAACTTAGTGTGTTGGGTAAACAAGGTAGAGCAAATGGTGTGTCAATTAGTGCATAGGATAGGTTTAGTGCATTGAGTATGTTTTATAGTGCATGAATGGAAAAGGTTAGCGTATAGGAAGCAACTTAGCGCTTTAGGGCCTGGATTTAACGCATGGGGTCCAAAAATGGAAAAAAAGTGTTGTGAAAGATGCGTCGTGAGTCCAACAGATTAGATAGGTTGTGTAGATGTTGATATGGGTTCATCGATTGCTCTGATATGGTTCATGATAAAATGTGAGTCCTTTGATTGTGATGATGTTTTATTTTGATATGTTGTTTGATTACAATATGGGTTTGTGTTTGATATGGAGTTGATTTCGATATGAATTGCTTTTCGATATGGATTTCTGAGTTGATTTGAGTCTTAATTTCGATATGGATTTGATTCTTGACATGGGTCTTTGAATTTTATTTCGATATGATTTTGATTTTGCTATGGGTCTTTGATTTTTGATATGGATTATTGATGCTTGATTTCGATATGGGTCCTTGATTTTCGATACGGGTCGTGATTTTGATTTCAATATGGGTGCTTGATTTTTGTTATGGTTTTGATGCTGATTTCGATATGGGTCCTTGATTTTTGATATGGCTCCTAATTTTTGAAATGGGTCTGATGTTGATTTCGATATGGGTCTTTGATTTTTGATATGGATCCTTGATTTTGATTTCGATATGGGTCCTTGATTTTCATTATGGGTCCTGATTTTGATTTTGATATGGGTCTTTATTTTTAGTTCAATATGTGTCTTTGATTTTGATTTCGATATGGGTCCTTGATTTTCAATCTGGGTCTGATTTCGATATGGAGCTTGTAGACGTCTAAAACTGGTCAACGCTTGCAGAGTCAACTTTAATAGTTGCACATTGCCTTATTTTAGGGTTTTTGCGTCGCATTAACATTTCTCCTATGATTCGTACTTGGTCTTTATCATTTGCGAGCATCGAGTCATTCTTCTGCATTCTTCATTTGTCTCGCTTTCGAATTTGGTCCTGTCAATAGCAATATTTGTCATGATTTTGGTCGATCTTATCTTGTCGCATCAATGTGCGTGCTCGTTTGTCATATTTTGACATCGTTAATTCGATTTCATTTTGGACATCATCAATCCTAATTAGGGTTTTGTCCTCTTATCAATCTTGTCATCTTGCGATCTATTTGTCATCGATCATTGTCATTTTCAATCTTGTCATCGATCGTTGTCATTTTCAATCTTGTCATCTTGCAATCGATTTGTCGTCGATCGTGGTCATTTTCAATCTTGCGATCGATTTGTCATCGATAGTCGTCCTTCTCAATCATGTCAATTTGGATCAATTTGTCATTGTTCCTTGTTAATTGGCGCATTTATCAATCAAATCATTTGTCAGCATTGGTCCTTTGTCAGTCAGAATCATGATCAAATCGAATCTACATCAATTATCTTTCATCAAGACCTAATTGTCGTCCTTGCATTTTCTAATTCATCTTCTAGGGTTTCATGATTTATTCATTTAACCTTGTTTGTCATTTCTCCCTCTAGGTTAAATAGTTTATTTATCCTAAGTCTTCTTATCACAATTAAATGTTTATTTAATTGGCTAACTAATTCCTCCCTTTTTGTGAATTAATTAATAAATGAAAAATTGTTAATTAATTAATTTACCTAATTTCTAAATTCAATTCTATCCTATTTTTCTCCTAATTTCATGGGAATGACATTTCAATTTGTCATAATTTGTCATAATTGACAATCAATCAATCCTTGCATAGAAATTTGTCATAATTTTGTCATAATTGACAATCAATCAATCTTGCATAGAAAGTGCAAATTTGTCATAATTTGTCATATTTGTCATTCTTGATTTGCAATTTCCATTCGAAACTCTTCATGCTAATTTGATCTTTTCTCCAATTTGTCTACAAATTGGATGAATTTCTTCAATCAAGGCCCCTACTTGGTCGAATCAATCACGCTTTGAGTATTCTTGCGCTACAATCTTGTCTACTTGCTTTCACATCATGCTTATGCACTAGTAGGTGAGAGCCACAAACAAATCTATTTGAAGGAGAAAGAAGGACAATGGAGCCACATGAAGGAGACATCCAAGTCTGCATTTGGTTTGCTTAGTTTTCAATCTTGAATTGATGTCTTGTTTTCATGTCTTTATTGAGTGTTTTTAGGATTGATCATTGCATTTGAGCTTTCGTGATTGAGCTAGATTAATATTGATTTTCTTTGATGATTTCCAATTTCCTAGCTACATTAATTGATGAACCCGACGTGAATTTGATATTGAGTACATGGAGCGAAAGGCAATAAAAGGACAAGTCATAGCAGATCAACTCGCAGAGGCTCCTATTTATGATGATCATCCCATGTTGACAGATTTTCCGGATGAGTCAGTCTTTTCTCTCACATCTTTTAATGAATGGAAGTTCTACTTTGATGGATCCCATACCAAGTTCGGGTCCAGAGCAGGCACATTGTTTATCACCCCTCAAGGTGATGCTATTCCCAAGTCCTACAGAATAACTTTCCATTGTACCAATAACATTGCAGAGTATGAAGCACTAGTCACAGGACTCCGAGTAGCGGTCCACTGGAATATCACACATTTGCAAGTCTATGGAGATTCTCAGTTAGTCATCCGACAAGTGAATGATGACTACAAAACAAAAGATGAAAAGCTTATTCCCTACAAGCACATGGTAGATTTCTTCAAGACAAAATTCACAGCTATCCATTTTAGTCAAGTTCCAAGAATTCAAAACAAGTCGGCAGATGCGATGGCTATGATTGCTTCCATGTTGAATATGCCCCATAATATGACAAATGTGAATTTTTGGTCGAACAGTTGCTTGTCCCTTCTTTTGACATTCCGACAGCAGATGTGATGTGCATTCTTGTTGGTCCTAACTCCCCGTGGTACAATGATGTATATCAATATTTGAAATCCCAAACCTTACCACCTAACCTTTCCACTAACCAACGTCGAGCCTTCATCTGACAGATGGCCAAATATGTCATCATTGCCAACACCCTTTACCATTGTTCCTTTGACCATACCCTCCTCAGGTGTTTGGATTCTGACGAAGCACAAACGGCTTTTCACGAGGTTCACGATGGTATATGTGGGGGCCATTTCAATGGTCTGAGCTTAGCCAAAAATTTGATTCGTGCTGGGTATTATTGGCCCACTCTGGAAAAGGATGTTCATGATTTTGTTAAGAAGTGCTACAAATGCCAGATCCATGGAAACTACATTCATGCACCAACCCAAGAGCTTCATTCTGTCATATCTCCATGGCCTTTTTCTCAATGGGGATTGGATCTTATTGGCAAGATTCACCCGACATCTGTAAATGGACACAAGTTTATCATTACAGCCACAGAGTATTTTACAAAATGGATCGAGGCTATCCCCATGACCTATATAACTGGTGTGCAAATTTCAAAATTCCTATTGAATTATATCATATGTTCATATGGGGTTTCCCTTGCCATAGTCACAGATAATGGTCATCCCTTCAAGAGTAAAGATGTCAAGGAACTCTGTGAAAAGTTTCATATCCAACACCGTTTCTCCAGTCCATACTATCCATAGGGTAATGGTCAAGCCGAAGCATCAAATAAAACCATTATCAAGATCCTGAAAAAGGTTGTCAATGATGCTGGTCGAGATTGGCATGTACAATTGAATCCAGCACTATGGGCTTATCGCACTTCTATCCGCACACCTACTGGCGCAACACCTTATTCCTTGGTGTATGGTGCGGAAGCCATTTTACCCTTCGAAGTGGAGATTCCTTCCTTGCGTGTTTCCTTGCAACATCTGATTGATGATGAGACGCATAGAGTCTCTCGGTTGCATCAGCTTGAAATGTTAGATGAGAAATGTCAGACAGCTCTGACACATTTGCAAGCATATCAAAACCGTCTCCGTCGCTCTTATAATAAGAAAGTTAAAGGGCGACACTTCGAAGTGGGAGATCAGGTTTTAAAGGCAAACCCCAAGAATGCACAATCTACTAACATCATCAAAGGAAAGTTTGAACCTAATTGGGTTGGGCCTTTCATAGTGACTGCAGCCTATGGCTTGGGGGCATACCAGCTTGCCACCCCAGAAGGTGAACCTTTGTCTAATCCTGTAAATAGCATGCACCTTCGCAAGTACTGGGCATAATTTTCTATCAGCACTTCTTCAAGTATGATCCTGAAAAAATACAAAAAAAGATCAAAATAAAAAAAATACAAAAAAAGTGAAAAACAAAGAAAAAAGAAAAAGACAAAAAAAAAAAGTAAAGAAAAATGATTCGCCCTCTAGTGAAAACCTAGCAAACAGGCGCTTTGGGAAAGTACCTTGGTGAAAACCTGGCAAACAGGCGCCATGTGTAAGAATGATCATTGCTCTGTCATCTATCATGACCTCTAGCTATGCTTTCTCTCTCAAGATTTATCATGCCTATCCTGGTCTTGACCCAATGTTCTATTTCAGGCCTGTGATTGGTCAACATCATTGTCTTGCATACTCCATTTTTTTGTGCATATGTTTCGGTCCTGGCCTCTGTATATGTCTTTCAGATGTGCATTGGGTGCATTCCCTTTGTCATGATCAATCACTGGAGCTTTTGAATTTTAAAAATGTCCTGAAAAAATCATAAAAAAAAATTTTAAATGTCCTGAAAAAATCATTAAAAAAATTGAAAAATGTCCTGAAAAAATCATTAAAAAATTGAAAAATGTCCTGAAATAATCCAAAAAAATTGAAAAATGTCCTAAAATAATCCAAAAAAAAAAAAAATCAAATAATGTCCTGAAAAAATCTCTAAAAAATTGAAAAATGTCCTAAAATAAATCCCTAAAAAGTCAAATAAAGTCTTGAAAAAAATGAACCAAAAAAAAAAAAAAATTTAAAAACATTAAAATCCAAAAACAAGCATTTTGCAATAAATGATCCCTTTGTGCATAGACAGATCACTGAGCATACATCCAATGACTTTCAATCCAACACTGTGCTTTAATGAAATCACGCATTAATAGATGACCTTTTTCAATCAACACCAGACATTCAAACTGATCAGAATTGTCATATCAATTAACCTCAAAATCATTCGTCCTTGGCACACTATCATGGGTCATATACAGGGTGTGGTATACTCGAAACCAGACTGTGTCCTGTCTTAGACGGGGTACCGCATGTCCTGCAACCAGACAGCATGATCATCCTATCAACACTTTAAACTTTTGACAATGCAGATCAAGATGTTTGTTTGACTTGTTGGAATTAGCGAGTCTTATCATTTATTGATTTATCTTCGATCATGTTCCTATGTTTCTCGATGATGTCACTGAGTGATTTAGAGTGACCGGGATGGTTCATGGTCCCTTTCATTTTTGTTGTGATTGCTGCTTGTCTGTGATGTGTTTGTCTCTTGCAAAAAGGGTTGCATTTCAGCTCTAGCCTTCAATGCCATGATGCTACGCATCCATTTTGCTACATTAAATAAAGGTTCTCACCTACAAAGTGCATTACTGAAAGCAAGTTTTTCTTCGTCTCTAGCTGTCCTCTGTCTCATTTCTTCTTACTAACATTTCTTCCGTCAGTTTGGGCAATCAGTCTGGTCTAGTGCTCCGATCTCCAAAAACATATGCTACATCCTGCATACATTTGGTTAGTACATTTGCATTACATCAAGCATCATATCAAGTATTTTATCCATCAACGCTTGCGGAGTCATACTTTAACATTTGCGCATTGCCTTATTTTAGGGTTTTTGCATCGCATTAACATTTCTCCTATGATTCGCACTTGGTCTTTATCATTTGTGAGCATCGAGTCATTCTTCTGCATTCTTCATTTGTCTCGCTTTCGAATTTGGTCTTGTCGATAGCAATATTTGTCATGATTTTGGTCGATCTTATCTTGTCGCATCAATGTGCATGCTCATTTGTCATATTTTGACATCGTTAATTCGATTTCTTTTTGGACATCGTCAATCCTAATTAGGGTTTTGTCCTCTTATCAATCTTGTCATCTTGCGATCGATTTGTCATCGATCGTTGTCATTTTCAATCTTGTCATCTTGTGATCGATTTGTCATCGATCGTTGTCATTTTCAATCTTGTCATCTTGTGATCGATTTGTCGTCGATCGTGGTCATTTTCAATCTTGCGATCGATTTGTCATCGATCATCATCCTTCTCAATCATGTCAATTTGGATCAATTTGTCAATGTTCCTCATCAATTGGCACATTTATCAATCAAATCGTTTGTCAGCATTGGTCCTTTGTCAGTCAGAATCATGATCAAATCGAATCTACATCAATTATCTTTCATCAAGAACTAATTGTCATCCTTGCATTTTCTAATTCATCTTCTAGGGTTTCATGATTTATTCATTTAACCTTGTTTGTCATTTCTCCCTCTAGGTTAAATAGTTTATTTATCCTAAGTCTTCTTATCACAATTAAATGTTTATTTAATTGGCTAACTAATTCCTCCCTTTTTGTGAATTAATTAATAAATGAAAAATTGTTAATTAATTAATTTACCTAATTTTCCAATTTCCTAATTTTCCTAATTTCTAAATTCAATTCTATCCTATTTCTCTCCTAATTTCATGGGAATGACATTTCAATTTGTCATAATTTGTCATAATTGACAATCAATCAATCCTTGCATAGAAATTTGTCATAATTTTGTCATAATTGACAATCAATCAATCTTGCATAGAAAGTGCAAATTTGTCATAATTTGTCATATTTGTCATTCTTGATTTGCAATTTCCATTTGAATCTCTTCATGCTAATTTGATCTTTTCTCCAATTTGTCTATAAATTGGATGAATTTCTTCAATCAAGGCCCCTACCTGGTCAAATCAATCACGCTTCGAGTATTCTTGCGCTACAATCTTGTCTACTTGCTTTCACATCATGCTTATGCACTAGTAGGTGAGAGCCACAAACAAATCTATTTGAAGGAGAAAGAAGGACAATGGAGCCACATGAAGGAGACATCCAAGTATGCATTTGGTTTGCTTAGTTTTCAATCTTGAATTGATGTCTTGTTTTCATGTCTTTATTGAGTGTTTTTAGGATTGATCATTGCATTTGAGCTTTCGTGATTGAGATAGATTAATATTGATTTGCTTTGATGATTTCCGATTTCCTAGCTATAGAGCTAATTTTTGATATGGGTTGGATTTCGATATGGGTCTGATTTTCGATATGGGTCCTGATTTTGATTTTGATATGGGTCCTTGATTTCAATATGGGTCCTTGATTTTTGATATGGGTCTGATTTTTTATATGGGTCCTGATTTTGATTTTGATATGGGTCCTTGATTTCAATATGGGTCCTTGATTTTTTTATATGGGTCTGATTTTGATTTTGAATTTTTGATATGATGCACTGATTGATGCGAATATTTTCCTTATGTGCTCTTGATATTCTTTTCTTTTTCAAGTTGATTTGTTATTGATAAATTTGATGGAATCAAGAACTGATGATGGATATGTGTTGATTTGCAGGCAGAGCTTGGCGTTCTCCAGTCTCAAGAGTGATTTTTGAGGCCATGGACACTTATCCCGCGTTTTTCACAAGCTAACAGAGATGTGATCAAGAGATGTGGGTTATCCTCTTTATTAGACATGCCCCAATATATCATTAACCGGGGGTTATTGACAGTGTTGGCCGAGAGGTTGCACAGTGATACGAACACCTTTCACTTGGTGACTAGTGAGATGACAGTCACACCAGAAGTATGTTATCAGATTCTGTGAATTCTTGTGGTTGGGGCTCTGTTACCTTACAAGAAGACCAAGGAGGGTGGTATAGAGGCTCTTTGCCGCATCTTTTAGGAAGATGAGATTAGTGGCTACAAGATCCATGGCAGGAGTTGTTTAATTTAGGTTACGCTCCACTGCCATTAGTATTAGCAGGTTTTATTGGTGGGTTCCTTTGTCCTGATCATAGGTTGAAGGGACTAGCTGTTGGATGGGATTGGTGTTAGAGGACATGGTGACACAAGGATGCATGTTTGCATGGGGCTCTTGTATATTGGCCCATCTATATAGAGAGCTTCACTAGGTAGTATATCTAGGATATACTAGTTTATCAGTCAGGGTGACATTGTTATAGGTGTGGGCCTGGGAGCATATACCACTGTCAAGACCGCTTGCAGATGGGGATAGGCTAGTTGGTTAGGCATATGGCTATGGGTATATAGGTGTAGTTGTCCAGTGAAAGTTGGACAAACTAGAGCATTGGTGGAGGGCATTGGATGATATCAATACGGTCATCTGGAGACTGTATATGGATTGTGAGGTGTGGACAGAGCATGAGATAGAGATGCCCTATGTATACATGTCGAGGTACCTAATTGGGTGGGTGCCCTTTATTATTGAGTGATTCTTGTACAACCGTGTTTAGTGGTAGTATAGTAGACAACAGAGGATGCCATAGGTTGCCTGTTTGTATGCTCGTCGACGACAGGATGTGCCTGAGTGGGGACCAACCCTAGATAGCAGAGTAGCTGTTGATGAGTATGTGTTGTTGGCAGTACAAATTTGGGATTATGGAGTCGGGGTTGTGGATGCTGGGATGATGGAGGAGTTCTCCACCTACTTCGTGGCACATGCAGTGGCACATATATCTGATCCGGCATAGCTATTGCCCTCTTTTGATGATGAGAAGGACGAGCAGCCATAGAGGCAAGGGGGAGATAGATAGAGAGAGGGGGATGAGGGAGAGGGGGGAGGAGAGGGAGGTAGAGGCAGTGGTGGAGGAGATGGAGGTGGTGGAGGAGGAGGAGATAGACAAGGGAGAGGAGGAGATAGAGGGAGTGGAGATATAGGTGGAGATAGAGGTAGAGGGACTAGAGATAGAGGTGGAGATAGAGGATGAGGGGGTGGAGATAGAGGTGGAGATAGAGGTAGAGGAGGTGGAGGAGGAGGAGGTCTCATTCTTGGTGCTAGCGGGGATGGTAGGGTAGGTGCGGTGCTAGCTACGATGGGAGGGATAGAGGATGATAGGTGACCTACCTAGAGGAGGAGATCTGATGTTCTACCTCCATCAGTGCCTCAGAAAGGAATAGGTGTGGGTGGGACCATAACACAAGTACCTGTTCAGATCAAGGTGCCCACCCTTCGACATTATTCTCATATGAGAGTGCTATAGGTTTCAGTGTAGCAGCTTCAGACATAGGTGTTAGCATAACAATGACAGATTACGCAGCTACAGGCACAGAGGAATACGAAAGTCGAGCGCTAGGGCTAAGCAAATGCCCTTGCTGACAGGATAGAGATAGCCTCAATCGGTACCCTAGTTTGGGACACACTGAGAGAGATATAGTACTCGGCAAAGGAGGCCAAGTATTATAAGTGTTTATACAAGGAGGTGGTCCCTCGAGATCATAGAGCTCCTAGCTATGTTGTGTTGTCCTCGATTTCAGTGCGGCTAAAGTTGTGAGGCAACCCTATGAAACTAGTTCATTTTGAACCTCACGTCCTTTGGGAAAGGTTGATTGACTCTGTTGGTTAGCCTCTTTTGTTTTTTGCCTTTTTTTCTTGTTTTTAAGTTCTTTCGATTTTGCAGTTTTTCCTGCAGGTCAGACTTTAAAGTCTAACCTGTAGGGTCTTTCTTTGTTAGAATTGCACATCGGACTTTAAAGTTTGATGTGCAATGTTTTGGTTCTTTCCCTATAGATCGGACTTTAAAGTTTGACCTATAGACAGTTCTTTTCCCTGCAAACCAAACTTTAAAGTCCGACCTGCAGGCAGTTCTTTTTGTGCAGATCAGACATTAAAGTCCGACCTGTAGGCAGTTTCTTCCTGCAGATCGAACTTTACAGTCCAACCTGCAGGGACTTTTCCCTTTCACAATGAACTTTAAAGTCTAATGTGCATTTTAGCAAGAAGGGGGTTGCATGTCGGACTTTAAAGTCTAACTTGCAAGAAATTTTTCCTCGCATGTCAAACTTTAAAGCCCGACATGCATGGCGCATTTGGCATTAATGTCATCATTAATTTCTTTAATTGGGGTTTATTTATTGGTTTTTGGATTTTTGATTTCATTCTTCCTCTCTAATTTGGTGATCCTCGCATGACTCTCTGGCTCTTCTCTCTCAATTTTGCTCCTAATCACGTTGTCGGCTCCTTCTTCCAGCTGATCGTCATGGTGGAGGTAGGATTTATTGTTCTTTTCGGGTTTTTCTTCTTTTTTTGGCTTGTTTTGTTTGCTATTTTTCTTTTCCTCTTGTTCTGGTGTTGAAATTAGGGCACATCGAATTTTAAAATCCGATGCCCTAATTTCATCCTTTCCACTCTTCCCCCTGCATGTCAGGTTTCAAACCTCGACATGAGGGGTGATGATTTTGTTAATTTCTCCTCTCTCCTACATATCAGACTTTAAATTCTGATATGTGGGAGATGTTCTTCCCTACTAACAGGTCAAATTTTAAAACCCGACATGTTATCAAGTAGGTTTTGTTCCTACATATCAAACTTTTAAGTCCGATATGTAGGCCAGTTTTATCAGGTTGACATATGAGGTTTTAAAACCTGACATGTCAACCTTTTCCCTTCCCCTTACACATCTGACTTTAAAGTCCAATGTGCTAATATCTTTCCTCCAACTTGCACATCAAACTTTAAAGTCTGATAGGCAAGGAATACATTTTTCCCCTGCACATCAGACTTTAAAGTCCAATGTGAAAATTTTGATGCTTAAGGTGCAAATCGGACTTTTTTGCCCAACCTACCAATTTTTTACAGTTTTATTCCCAAGTCCATTCTAGCTCCGAATTCTTGATCCATTTGATAAAATTTGGTTTTGTGATGATGATGATTGTAAAAAAAGCTAACCCTCAGTGTTGGATGCAGTACTTTGCAAATGTCAAAGCCCTCTCAAGACAAATTAGAGCCTTCCTCAAGTCAATTGGAATCCTCACCAAACAAGTTATCAGCAAAAATGATGAAGAACAAGTATGATAAATACTTGAATATGTATCCAGAAAGCTCAGTTGACTCCAATATCAAGGAGATAAGGGATACAAAAATTGGTCATGTGAGTATGCAGGAATTAGTTGATCAAGTTGAGAAAGCTCCTTCACATCTACCAAACTTGATCAAATCAGAGCTACACAAGTATGCTTCCTTTCCAGAAGCAACTCATGATCTAGATTTCGTACTTGCAGTAGTGGATCATTTTGATCCAAATACAAGACAGGTAAAATATGTTGAATAGAATATAGTTATGACGTTAGACAGTGTTTTCTTCAACTGTGTGTTCAAGAGCTCTGTAGTTGAGGAAGTAGTTGATATTACTCAGGAAAGTGCTCAAAAATATTTTGAGAAAAATGATGCAAAGTGTAAGAAAATAATTAATACAGTTTTTCTCCCTACTGCTAGAAATTCCACCACTTCAAGATGGACAAAGTATTTTCATAGAAGTAATTTCAATGAGGAATATAATGATATGGTAACCATGTTGGCATGAGTAAAAGGCCTAAAAGATTCCCACTATTTTCAAAACTAGATGTGTTACTACATGAATAAAATCAGGAAATGAGCTACCAAGATAGATTAGGGTGAGCAAATCAGTGATGTGTTTTGTTCATAATTGAAAGAGATCAAGGTAACACTAAAATTTTACATGACCTCATACCTTGTATATGCAATTGCCTCCATGAGGAAATATCCAGATCTGTCTACAAAGGGTGACATGAGGTTAGTGTCTGTTTGGAATTATTATGATCAACTCACAATCAATAATCAAGGAAGTCATTTTAGAAGAGTTAATGATGCATACTTTGTTGTTTGGAAGTGTATGTTTGACAAAGACTTATAGAAGAAGAGACTGTCAGAAGCAGCATATAGTAAGGTTTCTCATTTTGGATGTGTCTTTCTTTAATTGCCTACATTCACTTACATCCGTATAGGATGTTTCTCAGGAGGACCCTTTATTTTTCCAAGATATCCATCTGACAAAATTATACTCATGGAGCTATGTCGGCAATTGATTTATGTGCATGAAAAGAAGTCACAAGCTCATAAGACTGGCTTAAAGTTCCCAGAATCTATTGGTCAATATTTAGTTATGATCAATCCCAAGGCTAAGAACATGGAAGAGGAAATGCAATGGAATACCATGAGGAGATTCAAAGATCGAAATAATTTTGATTTTTGTGGCATGAAAAATAAACTCAAAATAAATTACACTCATGTATTCAGGTTTGAAGATGTATGGGCTAATTGTCAGGATGAAGAAGATGTAAGGAAAATGCATTTCAACTGCCTTACATTGGAGCAGATTGAAAATATGGATTTGGCCAAAATCCCGATGACCATGGAGGATACTGATGACCTAGTAGACCCAGTCTATTATGAACAGAAAATTGTTGATTCTCCACTCCCGCCTGTGCAATGGTCAAAAAAGGAGAGTAAATCTATTACTCAAAAAATTTCCCCTATTTTGGCAAATATTAATGCATGGTTACTAAAGAAGAAGATCAGAATGAAACAACTCCCTACCAGTTTTGGTAATGATGACAACAGTGATGGTCTGTTTGGTAAAACAGCTACAACCAAAGCAAGGACCAAAAGTAGAGCAGATCTTCAAACACCACCATCAATCCCTTCGACACAATCTAAGGGTAAAGGGCCTAAAATTAAATTCACAATCAAAGGGTCTAAAAAAGGCGAGTCTTCTTCAGCAGTGCAAGAGACAACAACAAAGGCACCAGAGCGGCAATTTATTAAGGAAATTGAGAAAGAAAAAGAACCTAAAGAAGGGGAAATTCCTCATCAAGAGGAAGTACAAGTTGAAGAACTAGCAGATCAAGGAGAGAGAAATACTCCCACCACCTCATAGGTATCAACTCATGCAAAGGTTATTATTCATTCTATTGAATCTGACTCAGATCAAGAAGATGAGGGATTTGATGATGAAGAGTTGAATATTGAAATACCACAATCAAAGACTGCTCAACAGTATTTCACATTGTCTAATTTTTCCAGTTTGGATGATATTCCTTCATACACTATTGAATCCTCAATGTTGGATTTTACTGAAGCTATGGAGTAAACATTTGTAGAACAACAGATGGTGACTTTACCTTCCACAATGATCATAGTAGAAGTTTCACACTGTATGAGTACTAAGATTACCACTAGTGTACCTTCCATTCTTCCATCTATAGTTGTTACAAAGGAGGTATCAATAGCAACTATTGTTGCTACATCAGCTGGCATATCACTGGACACCTCAGCCTTGATATCAGTGGTGGTATCCACAACCGCTGCAACTTCAAGTCAGAATGCTTCTCAAATACCGGTTGATACTCAGCAAGAGGCTACAAATCCATTCGCTAACCCTAAATTACCACCATGGATGGATGTAGTAGCACCCAAAAGAAAGAAACAGGTGATTTCACCAAATGAATTTAATTTTGAACAATTGGTTCCTCACAAACCCAAAGGTACTAAAAAGCCAAAGATTGTTTCTCGGGTACTAGTGGATCTAGCTAGCAAAAGGAAATATGTTGAGGTTATGGTGCCCTCATCAGACAAGAATAAGGGTAATATACAACCTGAGGATTATACTATGCCGACTGTGGAACTTGAGGTGGAAACGCATGAAAGTGTCAAGTTGGATTCCCAAACTGCTTTTAATTATTTGGTGTGAAGATTTGATCAGGAAAGAGATGAGAAGAATGAATTAAAACAAAAATGTGAGCAATTAACCTGTGTGCTTCTCAAGGTTACACAATCCTCCTAGGAAATCGAGCCAATAGTTTCCTCAATGGATACTGAGGCTCTCAAAAAGGTTGAACATGTGGGAATCAAGAGTCGAGTAGTGGATGAGTGGATTGCTCGATTGAAATCGAAAGGTTCTCATCTTCTAGATTCAACAATTAAGTTGTTGGCTGATTTTGAAGTTATTCAAAGTCAAATGCAAGGTATTAAAACTTATTTATCTCAAGAAATAGAAGATATTGAAAGAAGTGCGACTCTTTGGAATAAAATGGAGGATTTCAGAATTGACGTCCTCGTAGAGAATAAGGTAATTCCAACCAGAGAGAAGTATATCCAAATCCTGTCATTATTGTCTCACAAGAAAGAAACAATAAGGTTGATGATTATAGAGCTAGATCAAGAAAGGAAGGAAGGTGATAATAAGATTGATCTTATTTCAGCCAGAATTGCTGACATTCCTTGTTACTTATATGATGATAATGAAAACCTTGTGACCAGTGATGCCATCACACAAGAATTTCTTTCCCTAATGGATCAGTTAATAGGACATTATTTCTCATTGAGTGCATTTGATAAATTTCTAGAAATTCAAGTCAGTTTTGAGATCCTCGCGTCTATGTTGAAATATGGAAAAAAAGAAATACATAAAGGCTGAAGATGTAGTTTCCTATGTTTGCATCATCACCGACTCTACCCCAATGCTAGACAAAGCTAAGATGGAAGCCATCCTGGTCAAGTTCAAAGAATTTCAGAAATCCAATGAGGAGGAGAAAGATGAATAAAGTGTCCCCTTTTTGACACTTTCTTTTCATGTAGTTGCATTGTTAGATGCTACAAGTTTTCTCACAGCTACATTTTTTCTCTTTGTTGTAGTTGTAGTCAAGTGGGACTGTGCAGTTGATTTAGTCAACTGTGCCCACATTTTTCTCCACTCTTTTCCCATATAAGGAGGACCCTCATTTATAAATATGGATCTTTTATTATTCTAAGCAAGACTCTGCTGAATTTTTGCCTCAACTAAGACTTTGAGCTTTTGTTGTAAACATTCAATCAAGCAAATAAAGAAAGAAATTCTATTTGATCTCAAACTTTGTGTTGTGTCAAAGATTGTATATATGAGTTAATGTTCCTATGTTAATTTCTTATATACGTTCTTTAATTCCTTGATATTGGTGATATTGTTATGTGAGTAAGAGAGCTCTCTAATTGTGGAAGTAGACTTTGTGCTCCTTGCATATTTTGGAAATTTTATGATTTTAAGTGATTATTGGTAGGCTTTGTATTGTTGCTATTACTTGTAGTTTTAAGGATTGGGAAAGTACACTTGAAGACTTTGAGATGCAAGTTGGATTTCTTACCATTTGTGATAATTAGCTTAGTTAAAATTACATTCAAGAAAGACTTTGTGCTTCTTGATTGTAAGTTTTGGTATAGTTTGTTGGATTAGTTTGTTCATTTCTTTAAGTATCAAAAGTGATAGATAATTGTAACAAAGTGGAGGGAGAATACATAGACTCTAAAAAAAGAGAGTTATATGCCCGAAAATTACCCACAAATTTTAGTTTCTTGTTAATTAGAGAAGAAATTTCAAAGGGAACCTCCCCTTAATGAGAGGAGAGATTAATTTCTCAACATAGTTGTGTGTGAATCATATATTTTGTCATTGGTATGCTAGTGACAAAATATTCACCCAACATGTTGCACTGGCATCTAGTCAATTTGTTTGTAGCCATATGAGAACAGAGAGCAGAGGTGTTATGGGGACTGCCCGACGTGATCCATTTGGTGGAGATCTATGAGTTGGGACATCTACTATCAGACCGTCTGCCTCAAGCGATAGTCATACCTGAGAGACCTATCTCTATTGTATTTGATCACTTTTGTTGTATTTTGACAGACATGATATCCCTTGTACATTTCGACCAATTTTGAGATATATATATATATATATATATATATATATGGCACTGATTTCTCTGATCCACATGTGATATGCTTATTGAGATGATTTATTTATGATGCATTATGCTTTGAGATGATGATACTATGAGGATGATTTGCGCTTAGATAATAATGATGCTCTTGATGTTTTGATTTTTCTTATGATGTGAATGCATGATAAATGATGAGATGAGTGATAACATGATGATGTATTGTTGTGATTACTTTGATATGAGATGTAATGTTATCTGAATGTTATGATTTGTGGGACGTATCTTGAAAATGAGATGTATGATAATGATAGTGATGTGATATGTATCTTGAAAATGAGATGTATGATAGTGATAGTGCTGTGAGATGTATCTTGAAAATGAAATGTATGATAATGATAATGATGTGAGACATATCTTGAAAATGGGATGTATGGTAATAATAATGATGTGAGATGTATGCAAGATCAAAATGATATGCAACCTAATGCAAGATTAAAATGATATGCAATCTAATGCAAGATTAAAATTATATGCAACCTAATGTAATATTAAAATGATATGCAACCTAATGATCACTTTAATTTTGTCATTGTCATTCCTGTTTAGTCACTTGTTTGTACTCTTTTTGTCATCATTGAGCTTTTGATATGTTGAAAGTTTAATAGAAGCATCATGGTATAATTGAACCATAAAGACCTGAGTAAAAATTACATGGATTTTTGATATTACAAGATGACACAAGCGTCAAGGTATAATTGAACCAAGACGACCTGAGTGTTGCTTGCATAGAACAGGCGGTGGGCACCAAAAATGTATGCGGAAAAATGCAGTGACGAAAATGAATAAATCGAATCCAAAAGACCCACACACCAATGAGACTCTTAGTGCAAGTATATGAACTAATTAAGTAGTTCAACTTCCCAAGGGGTTTCCCATTGTTTTCTATCTCACAGGATCCCTAAAGTCAATATTTTGCTCTCAGATCATTGAGAAAATGACTTAGGAATGGCAACTCCAAGAACAAGTGATGTTTGATTTATATACATGAATGCATTCTAAGATATATGTGATATTAAAACTATGGTGATTAAGCTAGTATGAAGATGATATGATAAAAGATTAGCAAATTATCCTAACATGATATACTATCCTAGCATGAATATTTTATGATATTAAAAATACTCCTAAATGCTATGATGATATTCTAACAAAGAGAGGCTAAAATGCTTAGTAAATTAGACTATAATGTAGATGCATGATACTTGGATTAATATGAAAAATGAAGAATGAGAGTTCTATTTATATGAAAAATAGGGCAATGGATTGTCAAGATTGAATAATCTTAACAAGGGATATGATTGAAAATTAATCAATCCATGTTTACAATTCTCACCAATGAAATGGTGACAATTGTCAACAAGAGGTTGCTTGAGAGGAGATGCAAGAAGCATTAAATGCCTGAGAAGACATGAAGGTTACCCAAGGAGGTAAGGGTTAAGGTTAGGTTAGGGTTATCCAATGGATAAAGCTTTTACCCAAGGGGTAAACTCTTGTGTAAGGGTTAAATGGATAAGAAGGGTTAAAGTCATTAATGCTTGATGAGACCCTTGGGTTAGCTGGAGGTTAAGTTAGAGAGAAAGTCTCTAACCATCCAAGAAGGTTGAGTTAACCATTAATGGTTAAGAAGACTTTGAGGATTAACTTGTTGAAGACATAAAGCCTTTAATGCATTTCAAAGAATTTGGAGGTTTTGAGAAGTGACTTCCCTTTGCTTAGGAATGTGACAATAATTAGGAGATGTATTAGGCTAAATTGGAAGTGATTAGAAGAATCTAGAAGGGGTTTAGGAGGCAAGTGGGAGATGTAGGAAAATGCAAGTGGATGGAGGAAAAGGATTTTAATTAAAATAAAATTGCTTTATTTCAACTAAAATAGATGCAACTTGCATAAATACAAGTGGAGTGATTTAATAAATAAATTAGATTTATTTATTTGCAAGGATTAATTTAATTAAATGTAAATTTAGTTAAAAAGGGAGAAAGGGGAATTAATTAAATAAAGTGATTTATTTAATTAAAGGCTAGAAAAGGTTTAGGTGAATTTAATTAGCTAAATTGAGTAATTCATTTAATAAAAATAGATGAATGTGAAGAAATTAATTAAATATAATTTAATTAATAGGAAGAATGGGGTTAAAATAAATATTAAATATTTATTTAAGAAAGTGGTTAGATTTATACGTCTACATCTTTCATTATCAATCCATCCTCCCATAATCATTTTTATCTCTACCTTTGTGGACTTAGCAATTCAACCCAATCAACTTTCAAATCCAATTTCCTAATCAATTAAATCAATCACAATTCCTAAATCAAGGTCAACTTTGCAAAGTTTGATTTAGATCTTTATCATCGATCAATCCGATTAGCTTTGTGCTTGAGAAAGAATCTATCTTATGTACTTTTCTCAATCAATCTCAATCATTTGGGTTGATCCAAACCCCTAATCCTTTGTCTAATTTTTCTTAGGAACTTAGCCTATCCTAAGTAAGAGAAAACTTAATCAAATTAGTCATAATCCAAAGATCTGAATTTAGCCTAGCTTGGTTGTTACCTTGCTTTTTGGCCCACATCATTAATCCCTACACTGCACCTAATCCTAATCCAAGGACTAAGGTGTCATTGTAATCCAAATCAACCTTGTCCTAATCTAGGGACCAAACTCTCATCCAATCCAATCCTATCACATCCAAATCAATCCTAATTCTTTCATTTGTCAACTCCAAGATTGCTAAGTCCAAGTCCTCATCTTTCCCCTTTGCATCCATCATTACCTCTTAATTATTTATGTCCATATCATCTCAAATTATTTTCCACCTTTTTCATCTCAAGGTTACCCTTGCATGGTCTACAAAATCTCGCAAAAGAAAAAGATTGTTTCCCAAAGAGATGAAATTCTCAATCTCAATCCTCACCCAAGACTTCTATTATCACAAATGATTGCTCCTTGACACTAATTGTAAACTCAAAACATTGTGAAACATGGAATTATCCTTAGGCCTATGGGTTACCTAATCTTGAGGATCAATCTCTAGAGAGGGTTGGTTCCCTAATGAAAACCTCCTAAAACTAACTATCTTTGCTAGAAAAAGGATAGAAAAAGCTTTCTTAGAACTGATTTCCTAAAACTAGAGGAGGTGATTGCACCAAAAGTATGATTCTATTCATTGTCCTAAACTTATAATCAACTCTTAAAATAATACAAATTTGTTTCATAACTCAGTTTGAATCATGTAGTTCATAAATAATTTATATAAAGGTTTGAGGTTTCAACCTTTGCTCGAAGGAAAACCAAAGTTTTCACAATTACAAATGATTTGAATCCGATAAACACAATTAGATAACCTAACTAACATGAAATTCTTCACACCAAAAAGCATAAATGAGACTGAATTAAAGAATTTAGAATAAATCACAATATTTCATCAATCACCCACATGACAATGAAGAGACAAAAACATAACTTTAAAGGAAAACTTGTTCTATGTTATTAAATTGAAAAGAATTATGCTATTACAATGCTTCAAGATTGAATAAAAATGAGCTACAATGCTTTATTGTTGTATGTGAAAGAAAAAAAGAAAGAACTAACTTAGAATAGAAGAGGAGAGAAGACTTATAGAAAAAGGCTTGAGAAGAAATAGGGCTGAGTTGTTGTGCCTTTGAAAACTAAAGATAGTTGAGTTCTTTATCTATTCTTTATCTTCAAAATATGCATGTGAAGTCTCTTGAGGTCAAATTTGAAGAGAAAGCATCAAAATTTATGCAAACTAAATTAAATGGGTCTAACTTGCCCCTTGATTTATGGGTCATACATGTGGAGTCATGAAATGAACTTAAGCTGCACCTAACTGAAGTGTCCTCTTAATTTTAGCCTTATTTTGCATGAATCTATTCCTTTGGTCAAATTTTATGATAATCCATGCATAATGAGGTTTAAAATCGCTCATAACTGCAAGTGAACTACCTAAAAGCCACTTTGACTCATATATGACCCATTTGGGGTTATTAACTGTTGTAAACACTATTAAAAGCTTATCTCTTTTGGCTTGAACTAATAAAATGATTCAAAACTCCATTATTAGCTCCTTGGACTCATGCATTCACTTCACAAACTCAGTCTTTGAGTTTGACTAAATTCTCCAATGAGGAATATTAAGTTATTAATATTACATACTCATCTTTTTGCTGACTTTTGTCCCTTAAATGATCTTTGAATGCATGACTATTATTTGCATATTCTATGGGCTAAAATCCTATGTTCATGGATTTTTGTTCCTTCAAACCTGATCATCAACACTATATTACTATATTTTCATGATTATATTCTCATACATCTTTATCAAATCTTTGTTCAAAATTTAAAGCTCTTGGATTGTTTTAATCCCCTATTGCTTTATTTAACTACAAAAAAATGTCCTTTGTAATGCATATGGGACTGTGTTATTAACTGCATTTTGGCTTTGAAAGGGTCTAAGTCTTCATTTTGACATTGAGAAGGATCACAAGGATTGTTCTGACTTTCTATCCACTGTCCTTTTACTGTGTTATGTTCTGTTAATTATGTTGGGAAAATGGTGTTGTACACCTTGCATAATAATATTTCAGTGTTGTATTATTTTATTATTGTGTGAGGTGGACATGGAATTATATTGAAATATCATATATTCTTGCACCTAGAAGCATCTAGATGGATGTGCAACATGTAGAAATTACCTTGGAATATTCTTGTAACCACTTGATGAGTTCTATTGACACATTGGTATTATTATATTGTATTTATTTATTTAATATTGGGGAATGTAATTGTGATGAAGTACCAAATATTAAATGTGAGTTAAAGGTAGGTAGGAAAATATTAGATTTTATTGTCACATGGTTTTGGGCACATAGTTTTGATGTAATACCACTTGGTGATTTTGTGGTTGCTTGTCTCTATAAAAGCACCATAAGGGTAGTTGTTTGGATTAGCCAGGTTAGCATTTGTGAAGGAGGAAGAATGGGATGGGATGTATGGATTCATGCTTAGTCACATAGATTGCTTGGTTATGGCTGGTTTTTTAAAGGCTTTCCATAGTTGTATTTTAATGGACGCATTGTTGATAATACATGGTGGATGATGCTTTTAGAGGTTGGGTTTTTCCCTCATGAGGCTTTTCCTAGGATATATCTTGTGTCACATTTTCATGGGTATGTTGTCTATTCTTTTCATATGGCTTCTATTTGTTGATTTGATGGAAATCTTAAATGGGTTATGTGGAAATTGTCATAAAGATGGCTACAAGTTTCCTTACAAGTGGTATCAGAGCTATTGGTTTAATGGTGTTTATAACCCTAGTTGGAATCCGTGAATGCATGAAAGAATGAAAAGAGAAGGCAAGATATATGGTTTTGCAAGTTGTTATTGTAGATTTGTGTTATTTGGGTTTGTTGTTATAATGGGTTGTTTTCAGATTTGGGGTTTGACGAAGTTGGTCAATCTACGGCATCATTGAAATTTTTCTTTAAATGAGGGTTTTGGGGGTAAGCTTTTAGATTTGGCTCCATGGCACAAAACGAACCTCATGGATGGATTTAGGTTGCCTGAGAAATGAAAATTGATATATAATTCGCCCCAGTTTGATCACAGTTGAAAATATTGCAAAATTTTTGGGTGATAGTCACGACGACCGTCAAATTTGGATAGGTAGTCTGTAGAATATTAAAAAAAAAATTATCCCATTGGATTAAAAAATTTCATACCTAAAAAAAAAAAAATAAGGGGAGCACTTTTTGTTTTTAAAAAAGTGAATGTGAAAAAACGAAAAAAAATATATTTATAATATATATTGACTGTGGGAGGGGTTTGTACCCACACCCCCACGACTCCCCTTGTCAATGTTGTGCAAGGTAGTCATAGTACCCGGAGGTGTTGTTAGCCCTGTGGGGCAGTGGTATCATCACTGGTACCACCGACGACGGGGTACCAGCCAAGCCAGGCCCCCCACTGATGGCCACCGATACTGCAAAAACCCCAACCCAAAAATTTTTAAACTGCCATTTTAAAAATTATAAAATTGACAATAAATAAATAAAATTATGCCTTGGTTATTTTTGGGCCTTCTTTAATATATATTTTTATTTTCCCAATATTTAATTAAATAAATTGCCACCACAGTTGGGAGATGTGTGTGGGGTGTGGCCAGTAGATCCCACCAAGGAAATTATTTTAAAAAATTTTGAAATTGATTTAGTCCAATTACTTAAATTTATTAGGATTTTGGACTTTGAGAAATTGGTTTAAATTTTTAAGTCCATGTATTACCCATATAGTGAAATTGGACATTTTCTTCCAACTAGCATAACTTTCACCCGGGATGTCAGATTTGGGACTTCTTATACTCATTGGAAATCTACTTCTGAGCACTACAGTTCTGTATAGGTTTGGTCTCATGTTTTTGACATTTTGATCAATTTTGGGGGCCTGGAAGCTTGATTCTCTCATTTACACATTTTTTGTAATAACTTTTGCATACAAAATTGGATTTTTGATTTCGAATAGACGTTGGAGAGCATGTTCAGTCTATGTCACTTTGGTGTTATTGTATCCATTTGATGGTTATATAAAGGTGTGTACTTGGTTCATAACTTGTAGTTTCATGAGACTCGAGGTGTAATTGTGTGAGCATCTGTACGAGTCGAGGGACATAACCTTGAGGGAGTGCATGTTTTCATTGGATATTTATGATGCTATATATGATTATTAGATTTGGTGCTCCTTGGTACAACTTTACATGTGTTTTTAAGAGTCATACTTTGGTGGTGATAGGTACACAAGTTGTCTTTGATTTGAGGACATGATTGGACATGGTTTGAGACTTGGAGTCTCGTGTGGGTGATAGTTGAGTGCAGGTGCAATATTGATGATGATTATGGTGTCATGGGTATGTAGGTACATGTTTTGCATTGACATGACAGTCATGTTTGTGGTGATTTGGTTTGTATTAGGAGGTTGTTCTTATCTCTTTGATTCTTATTTGGTTCCTTTTACTATGGTACTTGATTGTGGACATGTTTGGCAAATCAGATCAGATGGTGATTTGGTGTTTGAGTCATGTTGTCTACATGATTATTCTCTTTGATATCTTAGTTTGCAGTTTACCAATGTGATGATGAGTTTGCATGTTCAGTTATTGGATCTACGAGTTATGTGATTGGTAGGTTTGAGCTCATCCTTTCAATTGTAGTGGGATGGCTCGGATGTGGATTGTCTATATCCACTAGGTTTGATTTATTGTGGTGCATACTCCTTAGTTGACCTTGTTTGTGGTCATTTGTGCATTGGTATGCTTGTTTTGAGATGAGAGGATGGATGATGTTACAGTAATTGGATTGTTGTCATGGGACTTGTAGCATGTATTTGATCATGGTGTCATGATAGCTTGGTTACTTATTTGATTTCACTTTCAGTGGGAGCATTTGACAGTGATGAGTTGGCAGGGTAGGATTGATTCCTGATTGGTGGTTTTTTGGTGGTTGTATGTATCTTCTTGAGATGGAGTTCATGGTTTACTTGATATTGTTGACATTTTATTTGTATGTGTAGAGACCTAGATGTTCTTCATTTAGGAGATGGTTATCACAATGCTATGGAGAGCTTGGTATCACGGTTCAATGGGAGCTTATAGAAATGATGGGTATTCACCATGTTGGTTGGTGGATGATCTTCTTAGTGTGCATATGTTGGAGGATGCCTTAGATCGTGTTGTTGCAAAAGTATTCTCTTGCATTTGTGGGTACACTATTAGGAGATGTTTACATCTTGAGAGCTCAAGGAGTCCTTGTTTGACGTGTGGTTTTATGTTTTCATTCGACATGTTATCCTTATTGGTAGGATAAACTTATATTATGTCATGGTACGCTCTTGATATACATTTAGATTTTTGTGATGGTATGGTTATTTGATATGTTCATATAAAGCATGTTATCTCTTTGAGATGAATTAGATCATGTTGTCATGTTTATGTTCCTGATTCCATGGTTGGAGCTTTGACATTGATCTTGGTGATTCTCTTTGTATTGAGTGTATGGTCATTTACTTGATTACTTCATGATGGTGCTATATTCCATTTGGAGTTTGGCATGGATTGATCAATTATAGGTGCTCCTGGATACATGGAGATGTTGGTGATGCTAGTAGTCTCTCGTGATTAGAGACATGTGTTGAGGCAATTAGTTGTTTCAGCTGGATGTATAAGGAGCATTCACCTAGTATGGAATTGAAAGGAGATCGTTCGTAGAGTGAGTCATGGGTGACTTGGATAGCTTGGTGAGCATTCTCAATCCCACTCTTGGTCTACTCTGTGCTTTACTACTTGAGAGGTATTGCCCATTGTTCCTTTCAGGTGCATTATGTTATGCTTATCTTTCATTGATATGGATCTTGAGCTAAATGGATTTTTTTACTTTTGGAGGGTCCATTTGATAAATGTATGGCATTGGTTATCTCCTTGTGCATTTGAATTATTATTATGGTGGTGGCAGTCATTGATATCAGTTCGGGAGATGGTTTTTTGGGTGTATTCCCTAGGCTTGGGAATGAATATTTAGTTTGATCTTCTTGGTTATGAGAGGATTACATCCATGTTGAGTACATGTTATATATATTGGTTTAGCCCAAGGGATTGAATGGTGTTTAGGTGTAGTTATGCTTTTTATGTGGGGTTTTATGGAGGAGATCATACTTGACATAGTTAGCATTTAGAGGTGTGTGTAGAAGGACATATTACAAGAATTGATTTGCAGTGTTTCTCTCTTTGTTTTGATTATCTTCCTAGATGTTTGTATTGACATTACATTGGTTCGAGGTTATTTGGAGCTATGTGTTCACTGGTTTTGTGTTCATGTGTTGTCATGTGGGAGATGGAATAGAGGTTCCTTTATCTCTTTCTTTTGTTGGTATGGAGAACATGGAATAATGTTAGAGCCATGGTGTGAGAGTGGTACTTGCAGGTTATCAGTTTACACGATGTTCATATTGATGTGGATGTTCTTGATACTACACAATTACACTTCTATGATATGTTGTTAGTGGATTCATTTCTGATATTGACATTACCTATGCAGTGGGAGTTCCTTGGTGTACATATGTGGCAGGTATTGCACTTGGGGCTTATGGTTGCATGTCACAGGTTGCATATGTTGATGAGATGTTATTCACTTGGTTTGTATTCCTTGGAGGCATGTATAGTTAATGTGTTAGCACTTGTTGTGGGTGTTATTTCAATTATGTAAACATATACCTTTCAATTGGATACCTTTGGATTAGTGTTTGTGTTTGGATATCAATTGGTGTAGGACTTATCATTTGTTGTGATAGATTGTGTGGATTTCTCTTTGGATGGCCTTTTCATGTCCAATGGCAGTGGCATGATGGAGGGTGGGAGCATTCATGTATGAGATGGTGGTCACTTTGTTTCTTGTTGCATGTTTCTTGATGGATCACATGGATCACTTGGATTCTATGATGGTATATGTGTGTGGAAAGATCAGTCTCTTATTCGTATGATGGATTACTTCTTGGCCCTTATGCAATGTATACAACAAGTGGGAGAATATTGGGAAAATGGTGTTGTACACCTTTCATAATAATGTTTCATTGTTCTATTACTTTATTATTGTGTGAAGTGGGTCCGTGGAATTATATTGTAATATCATATTGTATTCTTGTACCTAGGAGCACCTAGATGGACGTGCAACATGTAGAGACTCCCTTGGAATATTCTTGTAACCACTTGATGAATTGTATTGACACATTGGTATTACTATATTGTATTTATTTATTTATTTAATATTGGGGATTGTAATTGTGATGAAGTACCCAATATTAAATGTGGGTTAAAGGTAGGTAGGAAAAATATTATGTTTTATTGTCACATGGTTTTGGGCACATTGTTTTGATGTAATACCACTTGCTGATTTTGTGGTTTCTTGTCTCTATAAAAGCACCACAAGGGTAGTTGTTTGGGTTTGCTAGGTTATCATTTGTGAAGGAGGAAGAATGGCATGGGATGTATGGATTCATTCTTGGTCACATGGATTTCTTGGTTATGGTTGGGTTTTCGAAAGCTTTCCATAGTTTATTGTAATGGATGCATTGTTGATAATACATGGTGGATGATGCTTTTGGAGGCTAGGTTTTTCCCTCATGAGGTTTTTCCTAGGATATATCTTGTGTCACATTTTCATGGTTATGTTATCTATTCTTTGCATATGGCTTCTATGTGTTGATTTGATTAAAATCTTAAATGGGTTATGTGGAAATTATCATAAATATAGCTAGAATTTCCTTACAAAATTCATGGAATCCCTGCCAACTGTCTGAACCCCTAAGACCAAGTCCTATATACCCCTACTATGGTTATTTTTTGGTGGTGACTGCATGAGTTTGACCCCTTATTGAGTCTTTATTGTCAAAGATTGTAATGGGCAGTGACTTATGAAGCCTTTGCCAAAATCTTTTTATTGTGTCTTGATGATGCTCTATGATATAATAGTCTTTTAACCATTAGTGTCTTTAGAAGGAAAGACTACTATGGCTTTTTCACTCAATAACCTCCTTTGATCTACATTATTTTCACTTTGAATTTAATAGTTTGACAATGAGATATTTCTATGTATATCCTTTGGGACTATGATTTCAAGCTTTATAGGTTGTCTTCGAGATTTTGATGTTATTTATGTCTTCAATCTGATAACATGGTGTATCATTTGTTATGGTATTAAACCCTATTGAGTGTATCTTCATCATTGACTATGACAACTTTTGAAACTCTTTCAATATGTCATTTATCCCTATTATATGGAGTAATGATTGTCCTTCAAAACATGAGTGGCTACTATACATGGCTTTTAATGTCTCTTTGAGATTTTTTGAGGACATTTCCCTACTAATATTGTCCTTATGCTTTAATGATGAAGATTTAGTGTTATTGTTGTTGTTGGAGCATGTTGTTCACTATTCTACATTTGTTATGGCTGCCTTTGTTCCTATAAATTACCTTCTTTCATCTCACCATCCTCCTACAAATCATTATGATTGTTAATGATTCAAATACTATCTTTCACCTTGGGAAAATTATTGTGTCTTGATTTCCTTTATTTGTTGTCACAAGGAAAACCTTTTGTGCATTCAATCTCTGTCAAATTTGTTGTCATGGTGTATGACTGTATATTACTTAATGGATGCATCTTAAATGTGCATGGTTGCAACATACTCATCTTTTGACTGCTATAAACCTTGTATGTGCATGAACCCCAAATTCATGAACAATATTCTTATTTATGCTCCCTAAATGGTTGACTATAATAGATCTTACCGGATCATGCTTTGGAAAAGGTCCCTTTATCATGTGCATTAAATGACTTTCTTGAACTAAGACTATTGTATCATCACTTCTTTCAAACTTACAACTTATATCCTGTCCCTTTTTGGGTTGCACATTTGACTGTTCTTTGATCTTTTGCATGTATAGATCTCTTCATTTCTGTCAAGAACCTTCATTCTCTATGACTTGAAGTTTTTATCATGCTTACAAGGTTCCAATGCCTGAAATTGTCCTCATTCTATTATTTGTCCTTGTGTATAAAGAATGTGTTCATGGAGTCCCTATCCTCTTGCTCACTCTAAACCTCCTTTTGACTGTGACATGCAAATGATTGTCCTTGGTGTGCTATTTATTATCCTCTACATGAAATAGGGCTACCAATGAATTCTCTACCATATGACTTTGTACTTGTAACTCTGGTCTAGGTTGTTCAGACTGTAAATGATTCTTTTGGCTTTGGGCATCACTATACATCAAAAGACTACCTTCAACATGTTGAGACAATTATAAATCTAGCCTTATTGTTATGAAACCTCTTGTGTGTCGTTGTTTATGCATCACCTATAATAGTGACCTTTCCTTGAGAATCAACATTTTCCTCACAAAATTGTGTCTAATCTGAACAAATTTTAACTTCTTCCAGGCATGGATCTACTAAAACTGCTATAGCTACCCTATACCATGCTAGATCATGTATTAGAATGCAAGGGAAGATTAGTCGTTTCTCTGTTCTCACTATCAAATATGACTTTTTTGGGCTTATGTTCATTGTCATTGGCTATTATAAGAAGTCCTTACTGTAGACACCTAAAATTGTCATGTCTAATTAAATAAATATTTTATTTATTTAATTACTTTAGCCGAATTCTTCTATTAATTAAATAAATCCTTATTTATTTAATTAATTCATTTATCCTCTTCTAGCTTTATTTCTCATTTAAATAAATACTTTTATTTATTTAAATTATCATTTTCCTAAATTAAATAAATATTTTATTTATTTAATTGATCCCTATTCTTCTATTAATTAAATGAATCTTTATTTATTTAATTAATTCATTAACCTTTTCTACCCATGACACATGTCATTCATCTCTTAATTCCTACACTACCTACCCCCTTTCATTATTTTATTATTTTCTCTACCTACCCTCTAATCATAGCCGACCTCCTTTTACACCTCTCAATCTTAGCCCTCCATTTCATATGGTGTCTTCTATATAAGGAGATGCTTCCTTCATTATCAACCCTAACTAACTACCCGACTACTTGATTACACTACGCTTTTCATATGCGATCCTACTTACAACCACATTCCGTTCTTTGTTGAGCTCTTGTGCACATAAAATCTGAGAGCAAATATATCAAGCAAGATCAATGGAGATAGGAAGAATGGAGATTCAAACCCTATTGGACATGTGATGGTATAATCTTTGTGATTTCATTTGATTTGCATTGTCTTAGGTAATCTTCATATGTTATGGTGGATCTTTGTTGTTGTTAGGCTAGGGTTTTTGTGGTTGAATTCATTTAGTCTTCCAATATTGTTATTGTTGTTATCCATTTCACCGTAAACATTTTGTTTCATCTTATCTTCTTTGAAACACTTACCATGAAATATGGCTCCATTTATCGACTCTAAGACCAAAACACTATATGTAGAATACTATGACCTTGTCTTACACCTTCTGACTTGCTCCTACTATCTTGAATGACTCAATGTATTGTGACAATCATGGACTGATAAATGATTATATTTTGGTTTGTGACATTCTTTAGTAGGCTAATCCTCTAAATATTTGTGCATGTCTTTTTATTATTTAATATTAGCATTGCAAACTACTATCATGCATCTTTTCATCAATCTCTCAAAATCTAGCTCTTTTTTTATATTAGACACTGTCTTGATAAGATAAAAACTAATACATCTCTGAATTGCAAATTATTTAATAGATCAATGCAAAACTTTTTAAATATGGACATGCAATAGGCTCAGTATTTCATAAGAGACTTAACACAAGATCCATGTATGCATCAAACTTTACTTGGACTAAGGCTTTGAAAGCAAAGCTAAACAAAAATGAAACCTCTTTTGAGTGAATGATGCAGAGATCATCATGCTTATATTTATCGACTAATGAATATTTTATAAAGAAAGATGAGAAATATGCCTGAAGGTATTTAAAAGTCGAGAAACTACCTCTTCCTCTTTAAAACTCATTGTCATTTATATTGAACTTGTTGTTAACTCTATGACATCCATTGGTTCTTAACAAAAGATCACTGCTCTTTTCATATCTTTGTTTTCAATGCCAAGATACAATTCATCTTTGAAATATTTGATGAAGTTCTTATTCTGAGTTTCCTTCTCATCTGATATTTAACCTTCATTATAGCCCAGAACTATATCTTTTCAGATAAAAGAAAGGTAGGGAAATTATTTCCTTATGCAAGCCTAACTCAAACAAAGGGAAACTTGATATAAATTATAGTTCAGGCGTAGGTTTTCTCTTTAGCCAAGATTTCCCTCCAAAAGCATATTAATGCTTTGATCTTAATATACATCGTGTGTGGCATATTTGGAAAGGATTTAATTTTAATTATTTTCACTTTTAAACAAAAGGAGAATTTCTTTTAAACTTTTCATGTCTTCTAATTAAAAACATTAAAGCTCTTTTGGATAATCAATGATTCTCATACAAAACATATGCTTATTCTCTTGAAAATCTCTTAGACATAAGGATTTTGAAAATAATTTTAATGCAAATTTTAACAATAATTCCCTTTTTCCTTTCCAAGCCTTTGTTTTTTTTAAACTCCTTTAAGAACATATTAATCTTTCAAGGGCAATTTTTGGCCGAGGAGTAAAAAAATTGTAACAACCTCATCTAACGCAATTTCAAAACCCGCATCCAAACATCAAGGGTTGGTTTGAGAAAATGGTTATGGAAATTCAAGGATTACCTAAGTATCAATCATGCCCATCCAACTCATGCATGCCTCAAAGTTATCCAACTTCTTCCTATTCATGTCTCCCACTCCAACCCACTTACCAAGTAAATCCCATAACCTCACATCCATATGCCATATCCCCATCCAATTCACCTCAACACATTATACCCAATCCCAATCCATCTCACATCCCATATCCTACCTCTACCTTTCACAAGGGAAATCCATCTTATCTCCATCCATGTCTCTGTATTATCCCTTGCCCACATACCCCTCCCATCTAATATGTATACCTCCATATTTTCCCCCATCTACATCCCAATCCACATATTTGTACAACACCTCCACTCACCATCAAATTCCCTTACACCATAGTTCTCCAAGCCTTAATCCTAATCCTCCACTACATAATCCTAATTGTCCATCCAATCCTAAACCTTCAAATAATCCTATTCCTCCAACATCCACATCATCCCCATCCCCTAGGTTCTTTCTTCATAAATTTATCCAATAAATACTAGTAAAGGAGACTAAATCCCCACCTACAAACAAAGTTGCCCAACCTCCCCAAGTCATACATCCACATTCATCCCCTCCAAATCAAGACAAACCTCAATCTCCTAAGATTCATGATACTCCCATCCTCCCATCTACACAAGTTGAACAATCCACATCCTCCTCCATCACATCATCCCCACAACCCCAAACATGTTGCGACCTTGTTCCAAAGTGTGCCAGCATAGATTTCTCTCCATCTCAAAATAAAAACATCCCTCCATCTAAAAATCCCAGTCTAACCTCCACTTCCTCCCATAATTCCCTTCCATCCCAAGATCCAATTATCCCTCCTCTATCTCATATTCCCATTACATTTCAAGAGGAATGTATCCCCTCCACTCCATCCCTCGATCCCCTTACATCTCAACATCTGATCATCCCTTCCACTCCACCACATGATCCTATCCCAAGTCAAGATCAAAGTATTCCTTCCTCTCCATGTCATGATACTAATACATCTCGCAATTCCAATATTTCTCCCAATCCCCCTCATGATCCTAATCCTCCACATGGTCCTAATCCTCTACTCGATCTCAACACCCCTATCCAATCTATCCATGAACCCCATACCTATCAACTTGTCTCTTCCACCTTTATCCATTATGGTTTCCTCCAAGAACTTACTTTCCCTTTTGCCTCAACTCCCCCTCAAAAGGGACTCACATCTTGTTTCCAAAATAATAAGTATCCTATCGGAAAAAGAATTTGTGAAAAAGTGAATTATCAAGGCAAAGGGTTAGGTCTCCATGAACAAGGCATATTTGATCTGGGTGGATAAGTTTCCACCAAAAATTCATAATGCTCCAGCAGTTTCGGTGATGATTACCAAAATAGAGTTTATGGGGTTTGAACCAAGAACCACCAATATACATTTTTTGAGCTCCACCATTCCACCACAGAATCTTCGCTACCCTAAATCAGAGGTGGTCTTAATTTAACAAGTGGTAAGCCGCATAGAGAGTATCAGGGAGGTTCGAACTCTCAACCCCCTATCTCCTGCACATGGCTCCAAACCACTAGCTCATGTGCGAATTTCGGGATGCAAATGATTTAGTTTATATTTAAAGGCTTTAAGATATGGTTAAATATTAAAACAAATCAAGTTGAATCAGGCCCAATTTAAGCCATACGAAACAACCCCATTAACAATATGGATTAAAAAAAATTGAGGTTGTCTAATATAGGGGTTAGGTTTGCTAAAAGGATTGTGTTAAGTTGATAATGTAACACTTAAATTAATATGAGCCAAAGGAGGTGAATATTTTTAAAGATATATGTTATTTATGGGAGGATTTTTGGAGTTTTTGGGAGATAGGGTAGATTTTAAAAAATCATATGGTTTTAAGCCAAATTTGGCAGAAATTGTGTATAAAAGGGGGCTAGCTTAGGAGTTTGAGTTACTGGTGAGTTGTGAGAGAATTTTCTTGGTAAGCTTGAGTGTTCAACTCTGTGCATCAACGGAAATTCATATTGTTGCACTTGAAAGAGAAGAACTTTGTAACTCTTTGTAATCAGGAGACTTGGAACTTTGTCGAGTTGAAGGCCTTGTAACCACTTTTGGAGCACAATCAAGGATCGGTCACTCTGTTGGAGAGGGACCCAGAGATCTAGCCATATTGGTGAACTCCATTATCAACTCATTTTCTTGTCTTCTCTCTTCTTTCTCTCTTTTGTTAAATTCATCGCTTTATTATTGTTGTGTTTCTTTAAGAATTTAAATTACGCTTTAAAATCCTTCAATTTAATCATTGTATAAGTCAACATTACACGTGCAACTGTCATAGATCCTAACATAATCAGATAAATATTAGAACCCTTCAAGTCAAAGAAAATACAAGTTCATATGGTCTTGTCTACAAATCTCATGCTCACAATGTTAGTATATCTTCCATCCCTCTGACATCCAAAATCCCTCTGTATAAATCAAAATCACATCATCCCCCCATCTTCCATATCGATTTTGGACCCTTACATCCTAAATTCCATTCCTTCCTCATTCGCATCCATTTTGGATCCTTATGTTCAAAGCTAAACCATTCATCCCTTGTATCCATCTTGGGTCCTTACATCCCTCCATCCACCACTCCATCACCTCAAATGATCCCTAGGAAATATCAAGAAAGGTGCACATCCTTAAAATCTCCAAGTCATCCATCATCATGTAGTTGTGCCATTGCTATTAGAAGCAATTTGGATGCCATCTCTACAGTGCATAACTCAAAAAATCACAAAAATCCAAGAATCAACATGTCCCATCAAAAATACATGCTTAAGAAAAGATAAATATGATCCAAAAGAAAGAAAAATAAAAGAGGCCACAAATGCCCACAAAGAAAAAATCACAAACCATGTGGATTCCTAAGCAGTTAGTAGAAGCAATGCGTCTCAAAGTACAATTCAAATTGGCATCCAAAATTGCTAATCCAAAAGTTTCCTCCACTCATAAGTCGTCCAATCCTCCATCTAAAAATCCCTCATCTTCAGAATCCATTTTGGGCCCTTATGTCCCAAAATCCACCATCCAAAATCCATCATTCCCTTCACCTATTTTGGGTCCTCATTTCCCAAAATTCACATTTGATTATCCATCTAATTCCAAAACCCCTCCTCCACAACTCCACCACCCTTCAAGGTGTGTGCCAATGTTGATCTTCCCAATATCCCCATCCATTTATCCACAAGTCTTCCAAAATCCCATCCATTATACAACATCCATTTTCCATAATCGCATTCCTTTAGTCCAAACTTTTGTATAAATCCTTATCCCCCTTTATCTTCCATCAATTCCATCTCCATCATCTAATTCTACCAATATCTATGAGCATACCTCTAGTTATCTTGGTTCAATATAGCACATCTTTAAGGGATACTATCCATGGAACTTGATGCTTGAGTCCTTCATCCATCCCCTTTTCACACATCCACTATCTTCCACATCCACTTATCATCATCCTTATCCATCCAAACTATCCCAAAAAAGAAAAGAAAAAAGTAAAGAGAAAAAATTCATCCAATGGTGAAAACCATGTCTTGTGGCATCTTGGGTAAGTATCGTGATGAAAACTTGGTAAACAATATTTATGTGTGATCCCCTCATCCTCTTGCACTCTACACTTGGGGGAAAGCTTCATCAAGGCCATTATACCATTCACATAATCCATATCCCTTATCCTCTATCCACATCCTATCTAAGTCCATCAGGTCCTTTCCTATCTTTGATCTTGACTATCCTCCATCTCATATCTCTCCTTATCCAAATTCATCCTTCATTCATACCTTTGATCTTTCTCAAGATAAAGAAAAAATAATATCCATGCATGCTTTAGAAATGCAAGCCTTAATTCCCCCTCCATCTATATCCATTATATATTATTCTTCCATCGCATACACCTTTATCCATAATCCTTCCATCCTTAATTCCACTATCTCTAGTGTGTGGCAATGCACAACTTTGCAACATAGTCCTTGGGTCTCCATACTCCTACCCTCCATCATTTAGTCCTCCATATCCTATCCATATCCATCCACTCAATCCATTTATCTCCTATCCAAGCAATATCTCCCTCCACTCATCTATCCTCTTACCAAACCTTGGTTCTCCCTTATCATTGGTCCCAACCTATTTATCCTTTATCCACCATTCAATCCCATCATATCCCAATAATTTATCCAAATCCCATCCTATCTAATCTATTTATGATCCCCATCACACTAATCTTTTCCCCAATACACTAAGATTTTCCAGTCAATCTAAGCTTATATCGACCCGCGTGTAATCCAAATACCCATCCAATCCTAGTAGAGATCCTCTTGACTAACGTCTCTACCAACCAACTTGTCTTTTGCCAACCTATCAGTCATATCCATTATTTTTTCCATCAAGATGCATCATTCCCTTTTTTGGCAACCTATCCAAATCCTCATCCTACTCTTCGCAAGAGATTTCCACTAGCCATGTGTATGCCATTTGCATGATTGATCTTTTTTCTTTGATTTTCATCTTATGTCCTATGCCTATACCTACATGTGGCTACATTGATCATTCTATATCTTTGTATGTCTTGGGTTGGTGCATATTGGGGCATCTTTTTGTGGTCCAGTGTGTTTGGTGGTTTCTCTTGTATGATCCAACAGTCTCACATTTACACCATCATCGATGTTTGCGAACTTGTGTGCATTGAGATAACCTATTGTTTGATATTTTAGCCCACACTTTGGATATTCACAACATCCTAACTTTATAGTCAGTGGTGTAAATAGTTTGTTGCAATATCAAAACTAGGTTTTCTCTCCATATTTTATACAACAAATCCCATCCATCCATTCATCTCCTTCATCTCTCCATCCCTTTGTCCTAAGACTCCAAATTATTCATTTATCCACCCCTTCATCATTCTTATCCTTTTTTCAACCTTAATTATCTATTCCTCTTATCTATTGTGAGAGCACACTCATTTTCTTAACACCTGCATGTCCTCTTGAGGGGGCATACCACTACCTCCTCATCATCCTTCCTCACCCACCAGTGATTGGGGCATCCTTATACTAGTCCTAATATCTTTTATCCACTATATTTTATCCTTCTTTGATATAGAATCACTTCATGATGCTATATCAAAGAGGGGAAAAATGTAGACACGTAAAATTAATTAAATTAATATTTAATTAATTTAGTTTTTTCACGATCAGAAAGTGTTGCTTGTAATAGTAATCACGTGAAGATGCATTTATAAAGAGTGGTCGGACCAAGGTTGAGAGATGGGATGGCCGCATGGAGCACTAGGGTTTTAGAGTAGGGAGCAGTTACGACATTCAAGAAATGGAAGACGGCGACAAGGCTATAGTGATTTTCAGCAGACAAATTTAGGGCAGGGCAAAGGTGTCCTTCATTTGGCTCATAAACCAGATTTTGATAATAATCCCTTTACCAAAATTTTCAGAGATAAACCTTTTGTTCAACTGGTTTCAAACTTACCTTTAGGGAAATAATGGTTGAATCATTTTGCATGTCTTGATGAAGATTTCATAAGCAAGGTAGCTAATCAGGGATCCCAAGCTCATACGAATATTTCTGACATCTTCTACAGTCGACCAATTGTTCAACCAACTCACTCATTACATAAAAAATTTCGCAAAGAACATGGATATTTGCAGAATTATTCGAATCTCAACAACTATGAACGGGTAGAATCATCCAAACAAGGGGCTCGAAATGTTATCAGAGGGCATATAGGCCATTGACCATTTATTTATCAAAAATCATTTGGGCGGGAAAAAAAAATTCAAAATCCTCTCAAAAAGTTTCAACCTTTGAAAGTGTATCAGCCAAAGAAAAAAGGAAAACAACTTGTTTTTTATATTTGTGAAGAAACTCCATTTGTATCCCAACAAACTTTGCAAAAGGAATGTTTAGTTGAAGGGGATAATGAAACAGAACATCATGGTGATCATGGAGGTCCCTTCAATCCAAAATCTGCACCTCTTCTGTGGAGAAGAAAACGGGCCAATCTCAAGGAGGCGGAAATACCTCTTTCCAAATTGGATCAGGCAGAGAATGCCTCTATCATTAATATTACTTTTCCTGAGCATGTCCTCTCTCAATCTGTATCATTTCTCTGAAAGTCGGCTCTCATCGGTAAGTTTAGTTCATCAATCCCTTTTCAATCTTTACTTTCATGGGCTAAAAATCCAATGGTCGGGTTTTCATGACCTTTTTTATGTTGATAGCCATTCGAGGTTTTTTGTCGTTTTGTTTTCTTCACCCAAAGATAGAGATGTAGTCCATAAATTCAAAGGTTGGTTTTGTCAAGGGGCTGGTTTGTTTACCATGTCTTGGATTCCAAACTTTAAACCAGATGCTAATTTATGTAGATTTTACCCTTATTGGATTTCTTTCCCGAGTCTGCCTTTGGAATACAGAGATCCGGAAATTGTGGAGATCATGGCTAATCAACTAGGTATTTTTGTTTCTCATGATCTTATACCCTTTGAAATAATTCAAAGAGATGTTAGAGTTTGCCTACTTCTTGATTCAAATAAAACCCTTCCAAGGCAAATCTTTATCACATCAAAATGGGGTTTATGGTATCAAGACATCGTGATGGATAATGCAGAGCACATTTGCAAATATCAACATAAACTAGGGCATTTTACTAATGCTTGTAGTGGTCTCGAGTGTTCAGAGATTCTAGTTTATAAAAATCATTGCTCAGACCCTTTATTGTGTACCATTCATCAGCATGAGGTAGATTTGCCTTCTAATTTTGTACAAGCATGCAGTGTCGTCCCTGTGCCTCATGATGACTCAAAATTTGAGTTATCTTATGTTCACTGGCTTATTCAGCTGATCAATTTTTTCAGCATGTATAGTTGGATTCGGTTTTTTTGTATCTATACATCTTGCTTTATGCCCACAGCGGTTCTTCAAATATGTGATAAAAACAACTAGTGACAGAGAGTTTGTAGTTTGGGACTTAATGTATAATGGATCCTCGATTGATATACAGAGTTTAATGAAGAATTTTTCAGATTCAGGGGTAGCTATTTCAAGAAATGAAGGACATATTCAGGGGTTAGCAGATGATATTTTGTTTTCATTAGTTTCCACTATGATTGAGAAAATTGTAGAATTGGAAGGTGTTAGTATGATAAATGTAATGTGTCTCTTATGAAAGGTAATGTGTTGTTGCCCAACAATTGATTTTTCAGTGGAAGGGAAACTTCCCTTGGGTAAGGAAACTCCTGGTCTAAGAAAATTTGATTCCCCAATAAAACCTGCCTTTAATACAAACTTTTCATTTGTTCTTCCCCCTTCCGGTATTAGGGACTCTCTTTCCTTTCACATACCTTCAAACCACCTGCATATTGGATCGGGATTAAGTTTTACAAACAAGATTCAGTAAAATATCACTTCGATCTCCTCACACTTAGATATCCCTTCGCAAAAAAATATGCAAGAAGATATGGAAGTTCCTCAGCAAGACGATGAGACAAAAACAAGTAATTTTGATTATTCACAGTCATTATCGGTCGAGCAAAGTCCAAGTATGAAGACAGAAGTGTTTAGAACTCCTAAGAAAAGAGGTAGAAACCCGAACTCTGTCAAGATTCAAGAGGAAATAGAGGCAGGTGTTCAGAGTACATTAGATGGAAAATTCAAGGTGTCAAAAAGAGTCACAAGGAGTGCGAAAGGCACTCCTTGTTTGCAATGAAAGTTATTTCATGGAATGTCAGGGGCATTAATGCTCCTGACAAAAGAGGTAGAATTAAGCTTCATCTTGATTCTACGAAGGTTGACATCTACATACTTCAAGAAACAAAGTTATCAGAGGAAATGTATCTCAAAATAGTGGCTAAATGGACACAACACATATGCAAGGTGTTGGGGCCTCGAGAGGATTGCTCACATTATGGAACCCTAAAAGAGTTCAAGTCCAGCTACTAGATCAAGATCATAATTGGCAAATGTTGAAAGTAGTATGTTATGATATGACCTTTATGCTATTCAATGTGTATGGTCCTACCCCTTCTCAGGAAAAGAAAGATTTATGGGATAAACTGACTCAATTGCTCCAACAACAAGAAGATCATAATTTTCTCATAGGGGGAGACTTTAATGCAATTCTATCTCATAAGGAGAAACAAGGAGGAATCTGCCCACCTCCACGAACTATGCAGGATTTTCTAAATTTCACCACAGATAACAACTTATTGGATGTGATTCCTAATAATGATCTCTTCACTTGGACTAACAGGAGATTAGGGTTCCTTCAGATTGCAGAGAGACTTGATAGGTTTTTTATACCTTTGGAGTGATGACTCAAACAATTTAGTTATTGATCCGAAATTCTTCCTATATCAAAATCAGACCATTTTTTGGTTCATATTGCACTTGAATGGCAAAATCAAAACTCGATGCCTTGTTTTGGTTCTTCTTTTAAATTTGAATGTATGTGGTTTAGACATCCACACTTTCAGGCATTATTAAGGCAGTGGTGGGTATCTGCCCCTATATGCAGAGGAACAAAGATGTATCAATTCTTTAAGAAACTTCAATTTATTAAGGTTAAGGCAAAAGAATGGAATGGAAAGGTCTTCAAGAATGTATTTGAATGAAAAAAAATCATTGAACAACAGTTGGAAGAAGTTAATCAAAATATAATCTCCAAGGGATTGGATCAGATTTTATACTCTACACAGAAGGGTCTTCAAAGTGAGTGGGAAGAGATTTGTAAGAGAGAAGAAGAATATTGGAGACAGAAGTCTAGAGAGCTTTGGCTGAAGTAGGGAGACAAGAATACAAAAAAAATTCATGCATCCACAAAACAAAGAAAAGCATCAAATGTTATATTCTCAATCAAGCATGCGGACACAGGGGTATTGATTAAAAATTTGGCAAATATTCAAGATGAAGGAATTAGGTTTTTTAAGAATCTTTTAGCCCCTGAATCTTCTAATTTAGATTCTTCTTGGAATGATAAAGTTGAGTAGTTACTACAGTCTATTTCTCCTCTAATTACTGACTTGGATAATAGAGCTTTATTGGCCCCTTTCACCTTAGGGGAAGTCCACAAAGTGGTATTCTCCCTTTCCCCGGATAAAGCTCCAGGTCCGGATGGATTCACTACTCTCTTCTTCCAAAAGTGTTGGGATGTGATAGGGATAGACCTTTTGGCGGCAATGGAAGAATCCAGGAAAAGGGGTGCAATGTTAAAAAGTTTCAATGCAACAAATATTGCTCTTATTCCAAAAACAACCTCTCCATCAACATTTGCAAAGTTCAGACCTATTTCACTTTACAACATGATCTATAAAATAGTAACTAAGGCAATTTACCTCAGACTGCATCATCTCATACCTAAGATCATCTAGCAAGAACGAGGGGGCTTTGTTCCAGGAAGGGAGACTATGGAAGGGGCTTTAGTAACACATGAGGTTTTACATTCTATCAATGAAAATCAGCAAGCAAATTTTGTTGTCAAACTTGACATGATGAAAGCTTATGATAGGGTTAAGTGGGATTTTCTTTTTAAGGTATTATCTAAATTTGGATTCTCAGACAAATGATGCAAATGGATCAAAGCCTGTGTCTTAGGTGCATACTTTTCGGTTCTAGTAAATGGACATTCCTTAAGGTTTTTTCAAGGAACACAAGGAGTAAGATAATGTGACCCTTTATCACCCTTTCTTTTTATTCTTATGGCAAATGCCTTTAGCAGAAGCATTAATCTTGAGTCATCAAAAGGGCTTTGGCATGGAGCTAGTCTTCCAGGTACTTCAATTGCAGTTACTCACTCTCTTTTTGCTGATGACACATAGTTATTTGGTAAGTCTTCTCTAAAAGAAGCTAGGCATATTAAGAAAACTTTGGAAGTCTATTCACCAGTTTTGGGTCAGAAAATTAATGCTACTAAGTCTAAGCTTGTCATTTTCAATACAAATCCAATTTTGTCACTAAAAATATCCAAGATTTTGGACTTCCCAGTGGATCAACTGCCATCTTCTTACCTTGGTATTCCATTCTTTATGGGGACAAACAAATCTTCTTATTGGTTTGTTGTTATTGGAAGAATCAAGGCACAAATCTTAGCATGGAAAGTAAGGTGACCATCATTATCTGGTAGAATTCTTCTTATAAAGACAACATTAACAACAATACCGAACTACTACATGTATGTTCTTGTAGCATCCTAAAATTGTGACACTTGCAATTTTGACTGCATTTGGGTCTTCACGATGGCGATGCAACACTAAACCTGAATGGAGACCCCGAAACTTGTTCATGACATCAAAAACTGCATTTCTCAGCACCCTGGCCTGATCCTCCTTGCACCCTGCTGTCCCGAGAGGTGGGACCAGAGCGCCCAGCGCCCTGGTCCCTGGCCCTATTTTGGGCCTGGTCTCCTATGGGACTTCGGGCCTTTTTGTTTGCAATTTGGAAAATAACATTTCCTGGTCGGCCTAAGGTCGGGAAAATCAGTCTTTTAACCCTAAATTGACAAGTATATAAACTACATTTCCTCTCCCATTTTGGTAAGAGGAAAAAGGGCACGAAAACGATATTCAAACATTCAAGCATTCAAGCATTCAAGCATTCCTTCAAGTAATTGATCATTCTAAGTCTCCATTCAAGGCTAAGTGTTGCATTCAAGACAAGGATTCAACCATTGAAGAGGAGATCACTCACAACACATTACATACTACAACATACAACATACAACAAACAACAACATCTATACCTTCGCATATAAGGATACAAACATCCTTACAATAAGGTATTAGTACTTGTTTTACATTACATTTACAAGAATTTCTCATTTCTTGGTTAATTCCAAAACCGGGGTTTGACCTAAGGGCAAACCCCTAATCCCTAACCCCCCAATCATCTTCGCTTTTCTGTGTGTAGGTTGCAGGTACGCGGCTGAAATTGAAGATCTGGAATCCTTGTGCAAAGACAAATAGATCCCCCTTCGTTTCGCGGATTTTTCGGAGGACCGTGTGCACGCCGGGCGCCATCGTCCTGTCAACTTTTGCTCAAATTTGCAGGACAGTGCCGTCTCGACATTTTACTGCTAATTCCAGGTCCGCAGCTTCATATCATATCCCTATCTCTATTTATAAGTGAATCTTTCTTGCTTCTACATGCATTCATAGTTCAATCTTTCTATCTACATTCTTTACAAAAGAGGGTATCCTTGCTATCACAACCCTTGAAACTCATATAGAATCCAATCTTGCATTGCATGGGATTGGATCTTGTGGGTTTCAACCCCTCTTTTGAATGTAAAGTCCCTCCTAAGTGAAAACCATCAACCCTAGTGACTCTCCCTTCTCTCTCCTCGGAGTTGGGGGGGAGAACGACTACGGTTCGATTTTTCCGCTTTACATTTTGGTGAACCCGACGTGAACATCCTTTCTGATTATTCATAGTTAGATCTGAAAATTGGATTCCTTGATTACATTTCCATGTTTGATCTTTTGCGAAATTTTAGAGGTTAAATTGCATAAAAACCCTAAATTTTCTTTTTAAGTAATTAAACTTGTGAAATGTTTAATTGTTAATGCTTGTTTCAGATCTGCCCTTCTATTACAAATTATCAATTCATATTTGTGCTTTAATTTTGAAAATTAAGTGGTTAAGTGTCAAAACCCTAATTTTTGAAACCCTCTGGATTCAACCTTTGTCCGACAATTTCACTGATCAAAACACCTCCAAATCGGCTGTAACTTTGGATTCCGCAATAAAATCACAATATCTTTCATCCCTGAAAATTTGGAAAAAAGTTGCGAGGACTGTGTGCACTCCGAGCGCCATCATCCCCGACATTTTTTCCAAAATTTTGGGAGCGAGATCTTACTGTATTTTTCTGCTAAAATCCAGAATTTTGGCTGATTTTATCAATTTTAACACCTTCAAAATTACAGTCAAAGTTGGTCTAGCGATTGCTTGGATTGAGGCTTCTAATCATTCAAAAATTGTTGAAATTGAAATTTGTGTCAGAATTGTGTTTCTTACAGTCCTAAATCTGAAAAGTGTGTTATCATTCATTCGAAATTTCAGTAATTTATTCAAATTTTTGCAATTTGTGACTTTTGAAATTAAGTGCTTAATTACAACAACTTTGATTGCCGCTTTCAAAATTGAATTTTGCGTGAAATTGAGTCAACTTTCAAATTTCAAAACTTGCATTGCTTTTGGTATTCCCTCTAAAATCATAAAATTCAAAATTTCAGTTTCCCTCTCTTTTTCAAAATTCAAATTTTGCATTTTTCGACAATCTTGGTAGGGTTCAATTTTGAAATTGCAACTTTAATTTGGCCTATCTACATATCGTAAAATCACTCAATTTTTTCAGGTTAGCTATAAAATCATCATAACTTTCATCCTTGCAAATTTCGAAAAAAGTTGCGAGGACCGTGTGCACCCCGAGCGCCACGGTCCCGGACAGTTTTTCCGAAATTTCGGGAGATTGTCCTGATTGTATTTAACAGCTTAAATCTAGAAGATTGGCTGGTTTTACTAAAATTTGCTACCTCTAAGATTCAAAATCTTCTCTCTTTCTTTAGTGCATGAGTTTTACAACAATAAGTCCTACTTACACTATTCCCGTTAGACGAAGCCTTAGAATTAAGTCTTTCCAAGGTTTAATTACTGAGGAGATGGAACCTAATTTGAATGGTCTTTTTAACGAGGACATGGGTAATTCCTCTAATCCTTTTAATGATGAAGAAGCTCTCCATGAGGTTTCTGTAGAACAACTTTCAAAATTGGATAACCAATTTGATGATTTTCGACAATGGATGTCTCAAGAATACCCTGATAGTCAAGCTCTTCCTTTAATTGAGGGTCTAAAACGTATGCTTCAAAGTGATAAGAATGGAATTGATATTTTGCGTGGTATTGCACACATTGTGGATTCAAATGTGATGCCTATGAAGAGTTGTGCCGAAACCTTAGGTTATACACAACCTCCTACTCAAGACAATCATTCTATTCCTTTGACGACTCCTATTGCTAGTATACCTACTTTTACATCAAACATAATGACTACTTCAATACAAGACATTCCTCCTATGATCACTAGTCATGGGGGCAATCCCTCTTCTTCAATCAACCCTCTTCCTTCATTCAATCCAACTTCTTCATTCATTCCTTCAGTGAGTGTTCCTCTCATATCTTCACAAATGAACATGACGCAAGGGGGCAATTCATTTAACCCTTCCATTCCTCCTTGTAGTGTTCCTCCTATCCAATCATCTCCTATGACTAACTATCATAGTGTCTCACCACCTTACTCTCTACCTTCTTTCAATAACATAACACCTCCATCACAATCTAACACGTCTAATATGAATTCTTCGACTGAAGCGACCATTAACAATCTTGCACAAACAGTCTCTTCTTTACAGAAACAAATTGCCTCTATGAATCAATCTAAGTTTAGTGTGCCCACATTCGATGTTGCGAGCCCACTTTCTCTTGATATTGTTCGAGCTATTCCCCCTAAACATGTTGAAAATCCGCATTTGGAGCTTTATAATGGTAAGGGTGATCCTCTAACACATGTTAAGACCTTTCAAACAATATGTACTGATTTTGCTTATGACCAAAGGTTGCTTGCAAAACTGTTTACTAGAACATTAAGAGACAAAGCCCTACAATGGTATTGCTCATTGCCTTCCTATTCTATTACTTCTTTCGAACAACTTGCAAATGCTTTCATTCAACAATTTCAAAACAATATAAGTCCTAAAGTTACTTTGATTGATTTAATGCATTGTAAACAAGGTGTTAAAGAAAAAGTGACTGATTTCATTGGTAGATATAAGCATTTGTATGCTCAAATTTCCTTTCCAGTGCCTGACAATGATATTCAAAGAATCTTTATTTCTAATTTACAAAAAGACATTAGAGAAAAACTCCTGTTTTCTGAGTTTACTTCTTTCCAACAGTTGTGCGCAACTCTTCACAATTATCAACTGACTGTGAGTCAAATGGAACAATCACATCCTATGGCTCCGAGTGATAAGGGTGATAGTAGTCAACAACCATTTGGGAAGTTTAAACTGAACAGAGAGTCCATTAAATTCAATGAAAACATCATCAACAACAATGTGAATGCAGCATCAGGTGTGTCTCCTATTTCTAAGTTTTTCAAGAAAGAAAGAAAGTTTACTCCTTTGAATAAATCATTGCATAGTATTATGAATAAGTTATTGGAACAAAATGTGCTTACTCTTCCTCCTATAAGGCAAATTGATCCTGCAAAGATTAATTCACCCTATTTTGATAACAAATCTTTTTGTCAATTTCATCGTCAACCTGGGCATGATACTGAAAAATGTTTTGCTTTAAAGGGAAAAATTCAAGATTTGATTGATAATAATACTATCTCTATTTCTAGAGTGAATGATAAAGGCAACACATCTGTAGCTCCTCCTAACCAAAATCTTCATATTTTCACTGATCCATTGCCTTCTCATACCTCTAATGCGATTGATACTACTGATTCCTCTGTCTCACCTGATGATCTCGTGTCTATGACTCCGAATGTGATTAACTTTGTGGAGCAGCAGAAAATCCCTAAAGAACTTTCCATCACCTTTGATTCTAGTGAAACTATCAGGGCACCTGATGGTCCTTTATATATAGTTGCAAAAGTCAAAAATACACCTTGCCATGGAGTGCTTATTGATCCTTCTTGTATGGTTAATATCATTACTGAAGAATTTCTTTTTACTTTGCAATTGAATCAAGTAATCTATGATGAAACAGAGGTGGTTGTGAAATTATTTGATGCATTTTCTTCTCCTGCAATTGGTTCTATTACATTACCTATTGAGGTCCATAACAAACCCCTTGATGTGGACTTTGCTATTATTCCATCATCCGAACAATTTCGTGTGAAGCTAGGCTATCCTTGGCTATCTTCCATGAAAGCTATTGCTTCTCCTATTCATAAGTGTTTGAAATTTCTCCATAATGGTGAAGTTGTTACTGTCAATCATAGTCTCCTTAAACCAGCTGAAAGAACTTCTAGCGTTCCTATTGATTACTTTTGGCCTAAACAATTCCAATCTCTTCCTCCGCGAAGTGATCATCTTTTCAAATCTTATCAAAAGTGGAAAAAAGATATGATCCTTTCTCTAAGTGAACCTAGAACACCCAAACTTGATATTCCTACCATTCTTGAGAAGGAGGTTCTTCCTTTGAAAGATAAAACTAATGTCTTTCCTCAAGAAGATTCCCAACCCATCCCTATGGATGTGACTATGCCTATATCTAATAAACTTCCTAAGAGTAAACCTATACCTCCTCGTCATGATGGACTTGGTCTCTTTCCTAAACCAAATATTCCTCCTTTATATGGAGTAGTTCCTCCTCCTTCCTTTTATAGAGAGAAGAGACCTTCCTCTTCTCCTATTATTCAACCTAAGAGACCACAACCTAAACACCCAAGTGATAAGGATGAGAATATTCCTCCTCCTCAATCTCCTAATCTTCCTACTAAGACTAGATGAAATCGTTCTGCACGTGAACGCCGACGAAAGTGTCGTCTTAGAGCTCAGCAGCTGCCTCTCAAACTTTGCAATCCCCAAAAACACCTTCAACAAGCATTATTCCATTTTCTCCTCAGCCGACAATTGAGCCGAAATCTCCTAAACATAAGATGCATGATGATCTTGATCCTGTGCGAGTTAAAGATCCTATTTTTATAAATCTTGATGATGATATAGATGAAAATGTTATTCATGATGAAAATGCTACTTCTCCTGTTCATTCTGATAGTGAATATGAACTTGTTGATATTGATAACCATTTATCTTATGAATTTTCTAAAGCACTTATCCTAGCTCCTAGACAAGAACAACGTGACTTGGAACATGAACATAGCCCTTGTTTGGATCTTGTGATAGCTCCATCTGCTGTGTTGGATGTTCCTCCTCTAGCGTGTTCCCTACCTTCCCGAAACATTGATCAGCAAGATCGGGGGGTAGATGACGTGCTAGACTAGTTTCATTAGCATAGCAGATTCTCTCCCCCTCTCTTTTGTTACTTCTTCTATATGTTATTCTCATTCTTCTATTTGTTGTCCTTAGTGTTGTCTATTTGAGGACGATGCAAAGCATTGAGATCTCTCGATCTCTCTCATATTGACTCAAAAGACACATGTGTTCCCTTCTTCTAGGTGACCTTCCTTGATTGGGGAATGAAGAACAATTATGCATACATACATATGATATACATGAATTATCATACAGCATACTGACCCCGAGGAAAGCGAAGTCACCTTGTGCTTTGTGTTTTGTGTCTATTATCCTTAGGCTTATCTCACACTTGGGGGCTAAATCCTTGTGATAACGTGCTCCTTTCCTTTCTCATTCTTATATGTATCAATACCTTAAAGCAATCACCCCCGGTGAGGCGTGTGCGATCGCTTTAACATAGGGGGGCATACATCCCGTTCATATCTTTTCAAGATACTTGAAAATTTCTTGACAAATTTTGCCTTGAAGATTTTTGATATCTTTCTTACATGACTCATAGTGAGGGAACCTTACTACTAACAGTCATGGTTCTCCCTCGTGATCTTCCCTTTTACTTTGTCAATCGAAGTCGTAAGATCCTTAGTCCACTGGGGGCTTGGTGTATCTTGCCTCCTTGACGTGGTGAAAGTTTTTCAATGTTGTTTCCTTGTACTTTACCGGAAGTATGAGCGTACGCTTATACTCCCGCTAAAGTGGGGGCTAAATGTAGCGTCCTAAAATTGAGACACTTGCAATTTTGACTGCATTTGGGTCTTCACGATGGCGATGCAACACTAAACCTGAATGGAGACCCCGAAACTTGTTCATGACATCAAAAACTGCATTTCTCAGCACCCTGGCCTGATCCTCCTTGCACCCTGCTGTCCCGGGAGGTGGGACCAGAGCGCCCAGCGCCCTGGTCCTTCAGGACCAAGGTGCCCAGCACCTTGGTCCCTGGCCCTATTTTGGGCCCGGTCTCCTATGGGACTTCGGGCCTTTTTGTTTGCAATTTGGAAAATAACATTTCCTGGTCGGCCTAAGGTCGGGAAAATCAGTCTTTTAACCCTAAATTGACAAGTATATAAACTACATTTCCTCTCCCATTTTGGTAAGAGGAAAAAGGGCACGAAAACGATATTCAAACATTCAAGCATTCAAGCATTCCTTCAAGCAATTGATCATTCTAAGTCTCCATTCAAGGCTAAGTGTTCCATTCAAGACAAGGATTCAACCATTGAAGAGGAGATCACTCACAACACATTACATACTACAACATACAACATACAACAAACAACAACATCTATACCTTCACATATAAGGATACAAACATCCTTACAACAAGGTATTAGTACTTGTTTTACATTACATTTACAAGCATTTCTCATTTCTTGGTTAATTCCAAAACCGGGGTTTGACCTAAGGGCAAACCCCTAATCCCTAACCCCCCAATCGTCTTCGCTTTTCTGTGTGTACGTTGCAGGTACGCGGCTGAAATTGAAGATCTGGAATCCTTGTGCAGAGACAAACAGATCCCCCTTCGTTTCGCGGATTTTTCGGAGGACCGTGTGCACGCCGGGTGCCATCATCCCATCAACTTTTGCTCAAATTTGCAGGACAGCGCCGTCTCAACATTTTACTGCTAATTCCAGGTCCGCAGCTTCATATCATATCCCTATCTCTATTTATAAGTGAATCTTTCTTGCTTCTACATGCATTCATAGTTCAATCTTTCTATCTACATTCTTTACAAAAGAGGGTATCCTTGCTATCACAACCCTTGAAACTCATATAGAATCCAATCTTGCATTGCGTGGGATTGGATCTTGTGGGTTTCAACCCCTCTTTTGAATGTAAAGTCCCTCCTAAGTGAAAACTATCAACCCTAGTGACTCTCCCTTCTCTCTCCTCGGAGTTGGGGAGGGGAGAATGACTAGGGTTCGATTTTTCCGCTTTACAGTTCTCAAAGCACCTTCATCTATCATTCAACAGTTAGAGAAACTTGTAAGAGATTTTCTATGGAATAGTAATATGACAAATGAAAGGAAAATCCCCTTAGTCTATTTGGAAAATATGTCACTACAAAAGTCTCAAGGAGGAGTAGGTCTTCATAACTTAAAACATCGCAACAAGGCTTTTGGAGGAAAACTGATTTGGAAATTGTATACTAATCCTGCTTCAAAATGGTGTCAGATCATGCAAGCCAAATATTTGGACAACAACCAACCATCCAGAGTTTTGACAATTTTGGATTCTCCAAAAGGGTCATCTATATGGAATTTTATGATTGATTCAAGAACTCTAGTAACTAAGTATATTACATGGGAAGTCAATAATGGTTTCAGTGTTAAATTTTGGACAAACTCATGGTGTGGGAATCCTCCAATTGCTCAAATGGATAATATGGAAGATATTATGAATATAGCTATAGCTCACTGGGGTATAAAATTGAGTGACTATGTGTTAGCTGTAGAAATCTTTTCAGGTAAAACAATATGGAAAGACCCGACTCTTCTTCCTATATTCAATCAGCAATCCTCTTCCTTGGCAGATATCTTCTTGAATAGAACAGTTTTCATGTCTAATAGGGAAGATGTGATAATCCGGGCAGCTTCTAAATCAGGGCAATATTCAATTAAAGAAGGCTACAAAGCCACACAACAGGGATGTAGCAGTAAGGTGAGTAGTCAGGCATATTCACTTTGTTGGAATGATATTGTTTTGCCAATAGCAAGTTGTTTTGCATGGTTAGCATTGAACAAAAGAATCCTAATAGCAGATATACTAGTAAAATTGGGCATCTTAGAAGTTTTCAATTGTGTGCTTTGTGGCTTAGAAGAAGAATCAGTGGATCACTTATTTTTACACTGCACTATTCCCTCTCAATGTTGGTTCTTCATCATGAATAAACTCCAAGTTCTTATGCCCTTCCCGAAATCACTTTGGGATATGTTTAACTCTTGGCCTCTTCTATTTTCATCTTCATCTTTCTCAGGCATTTGGAAATGTGCCCCTGCTCTCACCATTTGGGCCATCTAGTGGGAGAGAAATAAAAGAATTTTTAGAAAAGAATCCTCCTCCCTGGATCGAGTTCTGGTCAAGTTGGAAAATTCGATTGTAGAAATCATAAATTCTTCTCTCTCTAATTCCAAGGACAAACATTCATTTACCAAGTGGGATAAGGTAATTGCAAAATCATGGAATGGTATTATTATACCAATTGGGATTCCTCTGAATTGGTCATCAACTCATGTTAAAGATCGGTCTTCCTTAAAATGGTTACCCCCTGCACCTGATTTTTGTAAGATCAACTTTGATGGTTCTTCCCGTGGAAATCCAGGGAAGTCAGGAAATGGAGTTTGCATTCGAGATCATCAAGGGAAAATCAATGCTTTCCAAGCATCTCCTATCTCCTCGGGTACTAATAATTTGGCAGAGGCAAATGCTTTACTAGCCAGCCTGGTGTTAGCAAGGAAATGTGGTCTCTCCAACATACATTTAGAAGGGGATTCATTAATGATGCCCTCCTAAATGACACAAGGTTAGTCTAAGATCAAAGAACACAAAAACATACAAAACATTAGTGTTAGTCAATCTAAAACTAAACATATGAAGGCATTCCAAAAGAGACACAAAAAGACATGCTAATATATCTAATAAGTAAAACAAAGATCATGAGACATCTCCAACTGCCTCTTAGCATGGCCTTAGCTTCTTCTCCCTTGTTCCTCTCCTCTCCAAGTTCCAAAATAGTGTAGCTCTCAGCAGCTTTTTGCACTATGGATGCTTATGGAGGATTGAGATTGTAGTATAGCTCTAAATGTGAAATAAAAAGCTAATACTAATGCTAAAATGATGTATTTTAACCAAAAAGACAAGATGTTAAATTGCTTATGCTAAAATGCTCTCTAAAATGTCTATAGCTTAGATGCATACAAGTTTTCAGGATCTGGATTATGAAGGAATGGGCTCTATTTATAAGAAAAATGGAGAAATGGATGGCCAAGATTGAAAGGTTTAATCAAGGGTTGAGTTTGAAAGTTGGGGATCCATGTTTTACAATTGGCATCAATGAAATGATGACAAGTGTCAATATAAGGTTGGGTTGAAAGAAGAGGTTGGAGGCATTAAAGGCCTGAGAAGACCTCATGTTTATCTAAAGGCTAAGGGTCAAGTCTAAATTAGGATTACCCACTGGATTAGGAGTTAATCCAAGGATAAACCTTTGTGCAAATGATTAAGAGATAATCATGGTCAAAGCATTAAAGGCTTGATGAGACCTTTGGGTTGAGTAGAGGTTGAGTCAAAACAAATGTTTTAACCATGTGGGAGGGTTTGGGTTAACCATTAATGGTTTTTGAAGACTTTGGGGATTAAGTGGTTGAAGGTTGGAAGCCTTCAATGGTTATCAAAGACTTTGAGCCATTTAGTGGTTGAAGACTTGAAGCCTTTAATGGTTATCAAAGACTTTTAGACTTTGAGAAGTGACTCCATTTTGCTTATGAATGTAACAATAATTAGGGGATGGATCAGGCTAATTAGGAAGGGGTTAGAAGAATCTAGAAGGGGATTAGATTTTGCAAGTGGATTTGGTGGGTGAGGGAAAATAGGATTTTATTTAAAATAAAAATTAATTTATTTCAAAATGTGTGCAAGTTGCATTTGTAGGAAAATGCAAGTGGGGTGGGGATAATGATTTAAATAAATGTTTTATTTAATTTATTTAAAAGAGGAAAAGGGGATTTTAATTAAATAAATAGATTTTATTTATTTAATTGATTGAAATTTGATTTAATGAATTAATTAAAATAAATTGAATAATTTATTTAATTAATAGAAGAATGTTTGGGGATGAATTAATTAAATATTAATTTAATTAACTGATGGCTAGTAGATTTTTAATCAAATAAATACGAAATATTCATTTAATTAAAATGGACAGATTTGTGTGACTACATTTGCCCCTCTTTGAGACGGTGCGGTTTATCACTTCGTTTCAAAGAAAGAAAAATAGGTGTGAAGAAATGCCCCATAAAATGTAAATTTAATGGGTGGTATGCCCCCTCGAGAGATGGGCCGAAAAATTTCAAAAAATCGGGCGATCTCTCGAAAAAGAATGAAAATTGGCAGGGTGGTAGAAGAGAAGAAGTTAGGTATACTGGTGAAAAATAGAAGAAATCGGGGGAAACATGGAGAAATGGGGGGCTCGGGAAGTTCACGGGGACCACGGCGATGAGCGGGGCGAAGTTACGGTGACGGCGGGGGGTATAAATGGGGTGAAAGGGGTGAAAATAGGATCATTTGTGACCGTGACCAGTTGAAAACGAGAGCTCTGATAGTGACATTTGGAGGAACAAGGAGGAGCTACTATGTCGATTCTGATCACTGAGCATAGATTCGAGCGAGTCCGACGGTTCCAGTGCCCAGACGACTACGGACCAGCGGTACGCAAACTCGAAAACTTACTTTTCATGCATTTTTGATAGGTTTTTAGCTGAGTCTAAGTCAAGTCGGAGCAAGAGCGCTGGAACTCTGGTTTTGGCGCTTCTGCTCCATAAATTAGCGCTATTGTGCCGCAATGGCACTATTGTGCTGTTGTTTGAGCGCTTTTGCAATGCATTAGCGCTACTGTATGCATATTTTAGCGCTATTGACTAAGTAGCGCTATTGTATGGTTAATTGAGCACTTTTGATGTTAAATAGCGCTATTGTACAGCTGGTTTAGCGCTTTTGTTTTTGTAGCGCTTTTGTGTAGCTTTTTGAGCGCTTTTGTCAGGGTTGTAGCGCTATTGTGGAAAACTAGCGTTTTTGTAGATAAAATAGTGCTTTTGCTTAAGATAAAGAGATGCCCCAGTGTTGGACAAAACAAATCTTCGGATGCCAATGATTGATGGATGGCGAGGTGAAGTGGGAGTTGTTTTGAACCATAGCAGCCCGATGAGACTTAGGTCATTTGTTAGGATAAATGTCTGTTGAAGTCTAGGTGCCCATGATTGCTTACCTATTGAGACCCGAAGATACTTGATCAAAGTATCTGATGATAGTCTAGGTTTAAACTTAAGAAAGTTTGATAACAAAACAACTGATGGTGATTGATGAATGTCTATGTGCAGGAGGATCTGCGTGTGTTGTAGTTACGCGAGCATCATCCTGCGACACAGGGGTTGCGGGACCGATTGACTCAGACTGAGATTAACTGCATTGCTACGACTGGTTTGTACGAGGTGATGCACATGCCTGTGATTCGTATGAATCACGGTTTGATTACAGCATTGGCAGAGCGGTGGCACAGTGAGACGTGCACCTTTCATTTGGCACAGGGAGAGATGACTGTGACCTTGGAGGACGTGTGGCGCATCCTTCGGATTCCGATTCGAGGAGAGCTGGTTACATATGACAGATCCTGGGGGACTCTTTCATGTCAAAGGATTTTTGATAAGGACGTGTATATTGACAATGGCTCGATCGCATGGGAGGATATAGCGGCACTATATGAGCCCCTTCCAGCAGTGTTGTCAGGGATTGTGGGAGGACTTCTGTGTCCAGACAGGCGGTCACATGGATTGGTAGTGGGATGGGGACAGGTGATAGAGATGATGATGACCGAGGGGACCCAATTTGCATGGGGGTCGTGCGTGCTGGCGCACATATATCAGGAGCTCCACGAGGTAGTGTACCGAGGGAGGAGTTCTCTAGTAGTAGGCATGACGCTGCTACATGTTTGGGCATGGGAGCACCTACCAGTGACTCGACCAGTGAGTCTCAGATTCCAAGCCGTGGACCAGCCATACATGTTTATGTACAGTGGCATGATAAGTCAGCCCCACTTGGGGAAGTTAGAGTGGTGGCGGCGGGCATTGGATGACTTAGATGCAGTGATATGGCGGCCATACTTGGAGTGTGAGCCATGGGAGGATGATGCGGAGGCACTACCTTATGTGTTCATGACCTGATTCCTCATTGGGAGGACCTCTTATCATGTGGAGAGACAAGTGTCGGGATGAGTGATGAGGCAGTTCGGACGGCAGCAGGGATTGCCTAGCGAATCTGGAGAGTATGCACGGGTGATTCAGGAGCGGTATGCATGGGGTCCAGTGCTACCTTATGATCAGGCACTAGCAGAGTTTCAGACACTATAGGCGAGGCCATGGGACTTACGATCGAGGGTTGTTGATACAGGGGTGACAACGGAGTATACACAGTACCGAGCAGCACACCCGATCCGACGGATATCAGACCCGGCAGAGCCGATCCCAGCTTTTGAGGATGAGAGGGGACGGGGATGAGGACGGAGAGCAGGAGGTTGAGGAGGTGGCGGAGGAGGTGGTGGGGGAGGAGGAGGTGGGTTGGGGATGCCGAGGCAGCGGAGAGGGAGAGGTGGACTACCACTGCAGATATCACAGGGACCTTTGATGCAGGGAGGAGTGCAGCTGAGTGGGAGGGGATGGAGAGAGAGATCCCGATGGATAGAGGAGTGGGGATTGCTGGAGAGGGTGGTGCAGGGGAGGGACCTATTGGAGAGGGTGATACAGGTGAGGCAGCGATGGACATGGGAGAGGGATCTACTGGAGATCTGCAGGAGCATATGATAATTTATTTGCAGACCCGGATAGAGAGATTAGAGGAGGAGGTAGCAGCCAGGGATGTGCAGCTATTTGCATGTGAGTCAAAGCTGACGATGGTGCTGCGGGAGAGAGATACTGCGGTGGAGAGATTGGCGGAGCTGCAGGAGAGGGTTCGGATTGGAGTAGGAGCACAGGGTCTTACAGGGGAGGTGATGAGGGAGATGCGGTGAGCGCAGGTGGAGATAGAGTACTGGCAGGGCTTATATGAGCAGGTGGTGCCACTCAGTCAGCGAGCTCTCAGTTATTTGCAGATGCGGTAGGCCAGATTAGAGCGATCGCAGAGGGTATAGAGTAGTGGGGGTGTGATGGGTCCTCTACGGTAGGAGAGATCAGGGGATGCAGGAGGGAGTGGGGGTTCGATGAGGCCTCCACGGAGAGATGGATCAAGTGGTGCAGGCACCAATGGTGGAGAAGGTAGAGGTGGTGGTGGTGGTACAGCATCTGGCCAGAGTGGCATTTGAGAGAGCATTTTTGCATACATGTATTGTATCATCGTTTATTTATAGACTGTATCTTGGATGGCTAGTGGTAGCCGATTTTTGTAGACTTCATTGTACTCTGATAAATGAGATGATATATATATATGATGAGATCTCATATTTTGATGATATGCATTTGATTATGTATGGATGTTTATGCATGATGATGATTTATTGCTGAGATGGATATGTGTATATGTATGCATTTTGATGAGATGTTTCCTATATGCATGTTTTTATTGATGATGTATGATGTTGGATACTGACATATGAAATGCAGGTTTATGTATGATTTTTGTTTTTGATTTTTGATGTAATGCTTTATGTATGTAATGCCATGATGATGAGGTATGCTTTATGATGATATATGAACAAGATTTTGGTGTCTCCTATTTTGATATAATGATGAGATGACTTTATGTGATGGTGTTAATGCAATGGTCGAATGAATGATGTTATGTATGAATATGCATCTAGATGTTTGTCAAATGAAATGCAATATGGATAAACAAAATGTAAAGTACAAATGTTTATATGATAATGCCTAAATGAATGCATTTTGTGGATAAACAAAATGTAAAGTACAAATGTTTTTGTGATTCTAAATACTTAACTATGTTTTAAGTACAAATGATAATGTGATGATATGATAACTAATGTTGTAATAACTGCACCTTAAAAGAGAATAATGAATGCAATGCGAATAAATCCTAAGATGAACATAATAAGATGCTTATTAACGAATGAATGAATGCACTTTGTAACTAAATGGATAAATGAATGTGTGTAATAATAAGTTGATAAGATGATAATGGATAATTAACACTTATATGAATGCTTAGTAAAATGGTCTAAAATAATCAAAGACAAGTTGATCCTATGGATGAATCTAATTATTTATGATTAATACAATGATGCAAATGAAAACTAAATGTCCAAAATGAACGATATGCAATGTTAAAATTGACATGAATGTTTAATGCAAGATGCAACTAAATGTGAGGATGATATGATCATGAGGAATGCAAGGTTTGTAAGACTTTGCATGATGCATTGGATGATGTATCAGAGTACTCGGTCGTGATTGTATCCAAGACCAGCTTAATTTTCTCATTTTTGCATATAAAACATCTATATGAATAAGTGAACGGATGGGTGATATGAAACGGAATGCAATATATAAACAAATGAGATGAAATGACGATCCATAGTGGTCTATTTTCATCATTGAGCTTTAAAATGTTGGAAGAGAATACAAGCATCTTGACATAATGATTCAAGATGACCTGAGTATTTCTTTCATGGTTTTTAATATAGCAAGTTAATACAAATGACTTGATATAAGGGTCAAGTCGATCGGAGTATTGCTTGCAGAACAGACAAGGATTATCTCCTTTCGTGCATGACTTGGATCGTCCTCCTTGATCTTAGGCTGATCATATCCTGAGACAAGTGCATACCGTACTAAGAGATAACACCTTTATCCAGTTTGGATGAGGTAGGAGGAACCAAAGGAAGAGCATTGTACCTGCAAACAAATAGTATATACATAAAGAATAAAGAATATGGATCCTTGGTAATGGTTCATGCCCATATGGTCGAGGTATACGCTATAGTCAGCAAGCCGTAGTGATCTATGACTGCATTTTTGCCTATGATCACGTAGCTTGGTGAACTTCCCACGTAGACACCATTAGTACATGCCCCAGAACTTCATTGGAATAATGCGCAAACGATACAAAACAATGCTGCAAGATCCTGATACAGATAAATGAACGATTGTACTCACAAATCAACCAAGTATTTGATAGCTTAACATAATTTTCTTGTCAAAGAAAACGTCATCTTGTCTTTGTTTTGGTAAAGAAGGATGCATCCTTGTTTTAAAGATAGTTTTGGATTGTTGATGTTGATTGTGTGGTTGATTGGTAAATGGTCATTGTGTGAGTAGTTTGTCAATGTTTGTTTGGTATCTGTATGGATGGGTATGTACAAGGTGTTGCCATGTTTTTGTGTGATTTTTCAATGGTTTTTCATTGTTTTTGGATTTTGAATTGTTTTGAATGTTTTTGGTATTTTGTTGAGACATTTTCCAATGTTTTTGGTATTTTGTTGAGACATTTTCCAATGTTTTTGGTATTTTTTATGATTGCCTGAATGAAGAGCGTAATGACACATAAGACAATGTAGAATCCACTTCCATCAATAGGTTAAGGGTATTGCCCCCAGTTTTAGACATGACTATGAAAAAGCGGGATGCTTAGACGCATGAAGTATTTATCATAATTGTAGAGAAATAACAAGCCATGGTTTTGGATGGATGGATGTATGTATGAAGTAAATGTGATCACAACAAGTCTGAAAAGATAATGGAGCCAAAGCCCTTACGAGTGACGCCTGTTTGCCAGGTTTTTACCACCATACTTACCCAAGGTGCCACCAGAGTGGTTGTTCACCGTTTGGATGCATGATTTTCCTTTGAATGTTTTTGTATTTTCTTTAGGACATTTTTCTGAATGTTTTTGGTATTTTCGAGTATGCAGGGGAGCCTGATGCTCTGTACAGCTTAGGTATAAAACCGTTTGAGGTGCATGCTGTTAATTGGATCTGCAAGCGGTTCTCCTTCTGATGTAGCCAACTGATATGCCCCGGACCCAAATACAGCAGTGACAACATATGGGCCCAGCCAGTTTGATTCAAACTTGCCTTGATGTTCTCTATTTGGTTGGTTGCGAGGATTCTCTCGAAGAACAAGATCACCTACCTCAAATGTACGAGGTCTAACTCGGTGATTGTAGCTTCTACTCATGCGCTGCTGATAGGCTTTGAGGTGATTGTATGCAGCTTGTCATTTCTCATCAAGTAACTCTAAGTCCTGAAGACGTGAGACTCTGTAAGCTTCATCATCAATGAGATTATGCAAAGAAACCCGTAATGATGGTATCTCGACCTCAATAAGCAAGATAGCTTCTGCACCATAGACCAATGAATAAGGAGTTGCACCTGTAGGGGTTCGAATGCTAGTTCGATATGCCCATAGCGCTGGATTTAGTTGAACATGCCAATCACGGCCAGCATCATTGACTGTCTTCTTGAGGATCCTTAATATGTTTTTATTGGATGCTTCGGCCTGACCATTGCCTTGTGGGTAATAGGGAGTGGAAAAGCGATGTTGGATATGAAATTTCTCACAAAGTTCACGGACATCCTGATTTTTGAAAGGAAGACCATTATCTGTGACGATGGACATGGGTACACCATACCGGTAGATGATGTAGTTGAGGATGAATGAGGCGATCTGCTTGCCGGTGACTTGGGTAAGTGGAACAGCTTCGATCCACTTTGTGAAATATTCGATAGCGGTAATAATGAATTTATGGCCATTGGATGAAGATGGATGAATCTTACCCACAAGGTCAAGGCCCCAATAACAAAAAGGCCATGGTGTTGTGATTGGTTGTAGTTCCTGTGCTGGTGCATGTATCAGGTCGCCGTGAACTTGACATTTCTTGCACTTTCTGACAAAGTAGTAGGAATCCTTTTCCATAGATGGCCAATAATATCCAACTCGTATGAGTTTCTTGGCGAGTGAAGGACCACTTGAATGAGTCCCACAAATTCCTTCATGGACCTCTTCCAAAGCCTTTGTTATCTCATCTTGTTCCAGACATCGAAGGAGAGTACCATCAAGACCGCGTTGGTATAGGGTTTCGGTAATAATGGTATATCGAGCAGTTTGGCGAATGAAGGTTTTTCGTTGGTTATTCGATTGGTTGGGAGGAAGGGTATGATCGCGGAGATAGGTATAGAACTCACCATACCATGGGGATTCGGAACCAACAAGGTGACATATCATTTCGGATTCGGGGATATCATAAGCGGGGATCCAAAGCTGTTCTACCAAGAACTCGTAGCGTGTTGAATTTTGTGGAAGATCTAGGAGAGATGCGATGGTAGCCATGGCGTCAGCATCTCGATTCTGATCTCTTGGTATCTGCTCAAAGGTGATAGTAGTAAATGATTTCTTTAGAGTGTCCACCATTTGCTTGTATGGCATGAGTTTATCATCTTTGGTCTGATATTCATCAGTTGCTTGTCGAATGACCAGTTGGGAATCGCCATATACTTGTAGTTCTTGTAATTTCCATTGTACGGCTAGCCTGAGTCCTGTGATCAAGGCCTCATATTCTGCTATATTGTTGGTGCATGGAAATGTGAGCCTGTAAGACTTCGGGATGCTATCACCTTGAGGTGTGATAAACAGAATGCCTGCCCCTGAGCCGTGCCTAGTGTATGAACCATCAAAATATAGTTTCCATGGCTGTGCTTCTGTGATCATGAATATCTCTTCATCTGGAAAATTGGAAATAAGAGGATAATCGCCTATGAGTGGTGCATCGGCCAACTGATCTGCAATAACCTGACCTTTGATAGCTTTACGGTCTACATACTCGATGTCAAATTCACTTAGAATCATCACCCATTTGGCTAAGCGACCTGTCAATGCTGCTTTGCTGAGTAAATACTTGAGTGGATCAATCTTTACAATGAGTTGTACTTTGTGTGTTAACAGATAGTGCCGCAATTTAGTGGCTGCTAAGATTACTGCTAGGCAAGCTCGCTCAATAGGTGTGTAATTGAGTTCATAGCCAACTAGTGTGCGAGAGATGTAGTATACAGCACACTCTTTTCCTTCTGTATTATGTTGTGCCAGTAGTACACCTAATGTTGTACTTGTCGCTGAGATATAAAGTAACAACGGTCTACTTGGATCTGGTGGCATCAACAATGGTGGATTCATGAGATAATTTTTAAGTGCCTGAAATGCTTGTTGGCATTTGTCATCCCACTGAAAGCGGATGTTCGTGTGTAGTAGGTGTGTGAATGGGTGACACTTATCAGCCAATTGTGCAATGAATTTTCGGATGGATTGAAGTCGCCCTTGTAATGTCCTTAACTGACTGATATTCTTTGGAGGTGGCATGTCCATGATAGCTTTTACCTTTGCTGGATCAACCTCAATGCCTTTGCTTGAGACAATGTATCCTAGAAGTTTCCCGGAGGTTACTCCAAAGACACATTTCTTTGGGTTGAGTCGAACATGGTATTGTTCCAGTCTATCAAAGATTTTATCTAAGATTTGGAGATGTCCATCTCTAGTGAGTGATTTTGCTAGTAAGTCATCCACATAATCTTCCATCATAGTATGCATCATGTCATGGAAGATGGTGGTCATTGCTCTTTGATAGGTCGCTCCTGCATTCTTTAGACCGAAGGGCATTACATTCCAGCAATATGTGCCCCATGGACATGTGAAGGCTGTCTTATGTTGATCTTCGGGTGCGATCTTTATTTGATTGTATCCTGAAAAGCCATCCATGAGTGAAAGCATGGCATGTCCTGCTGTCAGATCCACTATGATGTCGATATTTGGTAGGGGGAAGTCATCCTTAGGACATGCCTTATTCAGATCTCTGAAGTAAGTACAAATGCGGATGCCCCCTTTTGGTTTGCCAACTGGCACGATGTTGGAGATCCATTCTGCATAATCAATTGGTCTAATGAAACCAACATCCAGGAGTTTCTTGAGTTCTATTTTGACTAGCACTGCAATCTGGGGATGCATCTTACGAAGCTTTTGCTTGATAGGTTTGGCTCCTTCTGCGACGGTGAGGTGATGCATGACTAAATCAGGATCAAGCCCAGGCATGTCTGCATATGACCATGCAAAGTTGATCTGACGCTGCTAGAAGAACTCTATAAATTGAGGTTGTTCCTCTAGAGTGAGAAGAGATGCCAAATGTATGATATGAGGGTTTTCAAGAGTCCCCACATTGTATTCTTTGGTTTCCTCGATGAGAATTGTTGATCGTTCCTGTTGTGTACTATCAGGGAGAATGTCAAACCCTTCATCCTCAGGCGCCTCAGAGAGGTTTTCACCGTTGGATACGCTCTTTCTTTTTACTTTTGTTGGATCAAACAGTGCCACAGTGTGGTTTTCACTGGAAGATCCATGTTTTATTGTTATATTTTTGCAGCTGAAAGGTTTGGCATCCGCCCCGAAGTATGTTGCGCTATTAAGTTTAATGGCGAATCCAGCTTTGTGATCCCCGCTTGGTAGGTTATCCCTTATTTCCAAAAAGTCAATGATAGCCTCATCCTTTTGGAAGAAGTCAAGACATGGGGGATTTGGTTGGTTCCATTCAATGAGTTCAGGGTGGATAATGGGCATTACTTCATCGATTAGGTTAAGTTCGTTAGAGGTATCAGTGAGGGTTAAGACAGTGTGGTGAAGGTCGTTGATGGTACTCTCCCTGTCAGAATCAGGCGTAGGATGAGACGTAGGGTCTGTGGAAGATGTTTCCAGCTCAGGTACCCAAGTGGTCTTTATCTGTGCTTCTCCGTAAATAGGGATGTCTTTGCGGGGCGGAGGTGGTGTTGTGTCTTCCTCATCTGAAGTGTTAAGTTGTACAGAATCAAATTCCCACTCATGTGAGTCGGTCTCTGAATCACTTTCCAGCATCCGATTGCTATACCATACTGGGATGTCTTTGGAGTTAAACACGGCAGGTGTGATTGGTTTATGTATCTTTGTAGTAATCGGTGCTGCAGGAACTGTGATGGGGATTAAAGGATTTGTTACTGGAAGTATCGGCAATGGTGACTCAGTGGTTTCTGCTGGAACTACTGGTGCCATAGATGTTGCTGCGTGTTCTGATACAGTTGCTATTGCTATTGGTGTTATTGATGGGATTACTGGTTCGTTTGGTGGGATGATTGGTATTGTAGATGGTTGTGTTGGGTTTGTGAGCCTCGATGGGGCAATGGGGATAGTGTTTGATGGTGCTTTGATTATGAAAGGTGTCCTCTTTGCAGTAGGTGGGCAAAATGGTTTGCTAGGTTTTCCTTTGAATTTGAGTTTAGGAAGGATCTCTTTTTCAAAGCCTAGGCCTGTATTACATTTGGGCTTGAATTCTGGCAGCAGAGGTTCATGTCGTCCTTGTTTGCAATATCCCAAAGCACTCTGACCATCATATCCCATTCTTTGCATAATGAGGAGGCCTTTGCCATATTGTTCCGTAGGAAGTGTAACTCGCGGTTTATCAGTGGTGATGGGATCTTTATAGATCCATTCTGCTAGGTCCTCATCTTGTGTCTCTTCCTCTTGACTCTTTCCAAGGACGAATGGCGTCAAGGCACATGCTAGTATGATTAGTGGTTGCTGGAGTAACTGCTGTGGCTTACCATGTGTTCTAGGAGAAGTGGGCATTTGTCCCACACAAAAGAGTTGACTCAAGTTGTATTCTCCAGGACCTTCCTCTGCTACTTTCATCTTAAGCTTTTCTTGCTTGGGTATAGGGGTGTTCGAACTGGCAAGAGAGGCGGGACTTACATATGATGTGGAGGAAATGGCTTCCCTATTATTAGGAACAGTAATTTCTGGTTGATGGCTGATATTATGGCAAAATGCAAAGGGATTTGCATCGCCCAGGATTGTGATCTTTGTACCGTTATGTGGGAACTTGATACATTGATGGTAGGTAGATGGAACAGCTTGCATGGCATGTATCCAAGGTCTCCCTAATAATAGATTATATGGCAGAGGAAGGTCCAGAACCTGACAGATGATGTGCTTTACCACAGGGCCCACTCGGATTGGTAGTACCACAGCTCCTTTGGATGAACGCTCTGCATCATCATAGGCCTTGATGGTGATCTTCTTGTGAGGATCCACTGATTCTATTGCGTATCCCAATGCTATGACCAACTGTAGTGTACAAATGTTTAGGCCTGCTCCATTATCGATCAAGACTCGCTTGATCCTGTGTTGGTTGATAAAGCCTTCAATGTGTAGTGAAGCATTATGAGGTTGTTGGAAGGAAGAGTTGTCACTTTCGGAAAAAGTGAGACAAGGTGATGACTTTAGATTTCCAACCATGGCTTGAAATTGGTCCGTGTTCAGGTTTGCAGGGACTGACGCCTCTTGGAATGCTTGATCCAAGATAGTTTTATGAGAGGGTGACAGACGCAAAAGCTCCAAAATGGATATAAGTGCAGGGGTTTTGTCTAATTGTTCCACAAGATTGTACTGCTTTGGGATGGAGGTGGTGCCTTGTGGAGCTGCTTTGATGGTGACCTTGCCACGACGTGTAACAACATTGCAATTTGAGGTGGGATTTTTGAAGGTGATAGTTGCAATTTGTTCGTTGGCATCATACAGGTGATTTACAGTGTAGTTATACGCAGCCTACGTATAATCAGTGGTATCAGTGCCTCGCCAGGAAGTGGAAGGACCCCTTTGATCTTGTGATGGAAGTGGATTTTTGAACATCAGATGATCATTATTGGTCATTTTTGGGTCATGTCCTTCAATTTCAATTTCTCCTCGATCAATAAGATCCTGAATGAGGTCTTTCAATCGGTGACAATTACTTGTCTTGTGCCCTCTTCCTTGATGGAATTCACAGTGTTCAGTATCTCTCCACCATGCTGGTTTGACTTGAGGCTCATAGTTTGATAGATTAGGTAGAGTGACCAAATTTTGAGAGAGGAGTTGTCGCAACACTGTTTCAATGGGTTCCCCTAAGGGAGTGTATGTTTGTTTTTGTTTTTGTGGACGAGGTCTTGGTTCATCATGAGACGTGATGCGACCTTGATTGGAAGGAACATTTGTGTTATTCTGAGGTGGAGGGTTTTGTCCTGCAAACCGAACCACAAGTTGTGCATTTTGGATAGTTCGAGCATCCACAACCCCATCGTTGACGATATTCTTATTTTTGTTCTAGAAGTTCGGTTTATCACTATTGAAGCGCGGGCGAGGACCATCTTTGGGTTCATTAAAGATTTTGATGAGTCCTTTTTTGATGAGTGCCCTTTCACATTTTATACCTTTGGTGATCATATCGTTAAAAGAATATGTGTCTTTGACATCCAGGTGAAATTCCATTTCTTCGTTTAAGTTGGAAATGAAAATGTCCACTAGTTCTCATTCAGGTAACTGAAGAGAACGTCTGCTAGACATTTGGCGCCATCGTTACAGGAATACTGAGAATAATTCACCTGGTTTTTGTTTGGTGTTGCATAGATCAGCCATGGTGATGTCGCGTTCAATATTATAAGAGTAACAAGATAGGAACTTCTGGATGAGTTCCTCAAATGTTCTAATGCCACCTGGTAGTCGGGAAAACCATGATGTGGTTGTTCCTCCCAAGCTTTGGGGAAAAAGGCGCATTAGGTATGTGTCCTCATAAGCCACTTCAAGACAAGCGGAATGAAATTCTCAGACATGATCTCGGGGATCTCCCTTTCCTCTATATTTTTTGAATTTTGGTGTTTCGAACCCGCACGGAAAGGATGGCATATAAAGATTCCTATCAAACGGATAGGGACATATGTCGTTAAGTGAGAATTGATTGGTCTTAACACCACTATGAAGTTGTTGGGCGAGATTCTCGACTTGTTGCCGCAACATCTCCATTTCATTTGGAGGAGGAGGTGGTGGGTTACCTCGAGGAATGTTATATCTGATGTGATTTCTACCTCTTTCCTCCTCATGGCGACTTTGTCTTTCTGACGCTTGTCTTAATTGGGCAAGATCAAAGTCAGAGGGGAGTTTGGCTCCTTCTTGAGCGAGTTTTAAAAAGTGAGCATCTGCGTTGCTTCTAAGTATTTCATCAAACAATCTGTTAAAATGAGGGTTATGTTGAACCCTTTCGATTGTTGAAGGAGTGGGAGTACTTGGGTTTTCGTCATTCACATTTCCTCCAAGTGCTTCTTGAAATTCATTGAGGTTGTCCTCTTCTTCCTCAATTTCTATTTCTTGTTGCCTTGATCGTGATCGGGTTTGAGCCATTTTGTTTGCAAGTTTGTTTTGAAGTTGATTGAAGATGATGATGAGTTGGTGATGAAATGAAAGATTGATGGTTGGTGATTTGTGTTGTATGTAGGTTTCTAACACTTTAAGGTAGATGTAACCGAAATTATTTCTTTGAATTGCTTGTTTGTTTTGATAAGATTTGATGTGATAAGGTGTAGAGAAATCTGAGATGTGTTACAGATTGGACTACCTAGCAATGAGAGGATTCACTCATGAACTAGTTTTAACCTGCGTAGATGTGTCTCTTAGGATGAGTTTATCCTAGATGTAGAAACAATCTAAAAAGTGATGTGATGTGTTTGATTTCAAGCAATATCTAAAAAGGAATCTTGGGACAAGAACCTCTTAATGTTTTGAGAGTTTTGGGATGGATTGATGATGAAGTGATGATGTATGAATAAGATGTTGGATGTTTTGTTTTTCAACTTTCAATAAAAACTTTGTGTCACAAATGGGACAAACTCTTCTTCTTCCCTTTCAGGCGTTGGTGGCACTTCTCGAGCTGTGTTGTAGGTGATACAGATGTTTGGGAAGAAATTGGGATTAATCTTTTTTCCTTGATTTTTGTGATAACTCAGAGCTCTATATTGCATAAAAGCTCTGCGGTTCAATGATTCTGAATCAAACTCGTTTGTTTTACCTTGAAGGTATAGACGCATGCGATGTAGAAAGACTCTATGGGAGACAAAGATTTGTCAATTGATATAGAAGAATTTCCTCCTTTTGATTAAAGCCTTTGAGCTCAATTGTCTTCTTTTCAAGTTGATATTTTGATGACGCTTCTTCTTTCGCAAGATGTGAAGAATGGTCATAAAATTTTTGACTCTTTTGTTGTTTGCACTTTGTTTTTGGTATTTTTTGGTTGTTTTTGAGAAATGTTGGATGAGTACTTTGTTTTTGAAAGTGATTTTCTGATTTTTCTTTGACAAGAAAACAAAGCAAGCACACAAACACAAGAATGTTGCCTAAAAAGGCACAAATGAGTATGGGTCTAGATTAACCCAATCCTTGGACTTGTTTTTGACCCTTCCTTTAGATGTATTTTAAGGTGTATTTCCAAAGCCTGAAGTCAGCTCAATTTGCACTAGGTCTGTAAAACGAATACACTTCAAACACTCTTTATCCCTAAGGTCAAATGGCCAGTTGTGATAAATTTAGCCCACATCTTGATATTTCTTCGACTTTGGTACTACATACCTTATGAATCCCGCCGTGGCAGGTAAGGATGTGATATACTAAGTCTTGCACGAGCATAACAAATAGATGATCCCTATGATGGGGGAGTCACCACTTTTATCAAGCCAAAAGTGACTTTTCAAAAAGCTATGTTTCTACTCAAGGAAATATGTATGGTGAGTATCTTGGGAGCAAAACCTTCTATGCTCTTGCACTAAATTATATCCCAAATATCCTCAATCAATAGAACAGGTGGGCTACTACTTAAAGGTGTTTAGTCATGTTCGATGTTTTTGGACATAAGTTCATTCTGCAGTGACTCACTTAAGAGCCTTGTAACTGGTGGTGGGGCCCATTTGTCCTTTCGGCCAGTTACACTGTAGGAACAGCTATACTCAAGGCTACAACTTTCGCTCTCACCTGATTTCTAGAGCGGCTCGAAGGATTTACCGCTCGAGGTCGTTCCCAAGAGTATCAATCCCTTGGCAGGCCTCTCTTAAAAAAAGATAAAATTTTGAGTGTTACTAACACTTTTCTCTTGCACCTAGGACCACGAGAGCCAAGGGAGAGGATAGTGTGTGTTAGAAGTAGGACCACTCGACTGACTTTTGTGCACAAGCGTGCCAAACACCAAATTCACTTGTTCTTTTTAATCCATCATTGCAATGTGATTTTAACTATTTGGAGATGTTGCTCCAACAGCCATGGTGTTCTTTTTAACTTCAATGGCAAAATGTGTTGTAATCTAAAAATTTGGAAATCCTGGTCAACTTAATGAAAAACACGTTTTGCTTGAAGTAAAAATTTGTTTGCAATAAGATCAAAACAAGTGGATTGTATATTTTATTTGCACCAAATTTTTGAAGTGTGGATTGTAAATTTTAGGTCCAAATTGATGCAATCAAATTTGTGTTTGTTAATTTTAAGCACCAAAAGAAAATGAGTCCTAACTAGAAAGCAATGAATATTTTTATTTTTTTGTGTTTTTCAAGTTCTTTTTAAGCACTAAATGAAAATTTTGTGATTTTTATGTTGGGTTGTTAACCTGCATGAACCAAAAACAAGTTAGTAAAAACCAATGTTCAATGGGGGGCTTCCAAAAGCCTAAGATACTCAATTTTTTGGTTACAAAGCGACTTGGACAACACTCTGTCGCAATAGCGCTAGTCTGCTTTTTAGACAGAAGCGCTAATTTATACAATAGCGCTAGTCTGCGCTTATAGAAGTGCTAATTTACACAGTAGCGCTGAAAGAATAGAAAAATCCGAGAGGTCAAAAGCGCCAGAAGAGTTTTAATAGCGCCAGAATTGTGACAAAAGCACCAGAGTGTTGTCAATAGCGCTAAAACTTTTTCAATAGCGCTATTTTACGGGCAATAGCGCTAAAAGAAATTGTTTCGATAGCGCTAAAATGCGTTCATTAGCGCCGAAGCGCGACCTGTGTGGCACTTTCAACAAGCAAAATATGTTAGTTGTCAAAAAAATAATCAGAAGGTTGCGTGTTCGATTCACGTCGGGTTCACCAAATGATGCCCTCCTAAATGACACAAGGTTAGTCTAAGATCAAAGAACACAAAAACATACAAAACATTAGTGTTAGTCAATCTAAAACTAAACATATGAAGGCATTCCAAAAGAGACACAAAGAGACATGCTAATATATCTAATAAGTAAAACAAAGATCATGAGACATCTCCAACTGCCTCTTAGCATGGCCTTAGCTTCTTCTCCCTTGTTCCTCTCCTCTCCAAGTTCCAAAATAGTGTAGCTCTCAGCAGCTTTTTGCACTATGGATGCTTATGGAGGATTGAGATTGTAGTATAGCTCTAAATGTGAAATAAAAAGCTAATACTAATGCTAAAATGATGTATTTTAACCAAAAAGACAAGATGTTAAATTGCTTATGCTAAAATGCTCTCTAAAATGTCTATAGCTTAGATGCATACAAGTTTTCAGGATCTGGATTATGAAGGAATGGGCTCTATTTATAGGAAAAATGGAGAAATGGATGGCCAGGATTGAAAGGTTTAATCAAGGGTTGAGTTTGAAAGTTGGGCATCCATGTGCACAATTGGCATCAATGAAATGATGACAAGTGTCAATATAGGGTTGGGTTGAAAGAAGAGGTTGGAGGCATTAAAGGCCTGAGAAGACCTCATGTTTATCTAAAGGCTAAGGGTCAAGTCTAAATTAGGATTACCCACTGGATTAGGAGTTAATCCAAGGATAAACCTTTGTGCAAATGATTAAGAGATAATCATGGTCAAAGCATTAAAGGCTTGATGAGACCTTTGGGTTGAGTAGAGGTTGAGTCAAAACAAATGTTTTAACCATGTGGGAGGGTTTGGGTTAACCATTAATGGTTTTTGAAGACTTTGGGGATTAAGTGGTTGAAGGTTGGAAGCCTTCAATGGTTATCAAAGACTTTGAGCCATTTAGTGGTTGAAGACTTGAAGCCTTTAATGGTTATCAAAGACTTTTAGACTTTGAGAAGTGACTCCATTTTGCTTATGAATGTGACAATAATTAGGGGATGGATTAGGCTAATTAGGAAGGGGTTAGAAGAATCTAGAAGGGGATTAGATTTTGCAAGTGGATTTGGTGGGTGAGGGAAAATAGGATTTTATTTAAAATAAAAATTAATTTATTTCAAAATGTGTGCAAGTTGCATTTGTAGGAAAATGCAAGTGGGGTGGGGATAATGATTTAAATAAATGTTTTATTTAATTTATTTAAAAGAGGAAAAGGGGATTTTAATTAAATAAATAGATTTTATTTATTTAATTGATTGAAATTTGATTTAATGAATTAATTAAAATAAATTGAATAATTTATTTAATTAATAGAAGAATGTTTGGGGATGAATTAATTAAATATTAATTTAATTAACTGGTGGCTAGTAGATTTTTAATCAAATAAATACGAAATATTCATTTAATTAAAATGGACAGATTTGTGTGACTACAATTAGTTATCATCAATGCAATTACATCGAAAACGTCTAAGACATGACACTTATCGTATGTTTTAAAGCATATCTGGGATTTACTTGAGTCACTTTTAGATTACATTGTTAGCCATACATTAAGGGAAGGCAATTCCGTAGCTGACAAATTAGCAAACATGGGTTGTGATGGCATTTCAGTTGAGTCTGTTAACTCTCCCATCAAACTATCTTCATACCCCGAGTTGCTTGAATTAGTACAAAAGGAAATTATAGCACTTTAATGCCAAATTATACCTCAATGAGTAATCGCATGTATGCACTTAAAATGAAGCCTGTAGATTGTATGAATGATAGGACACTTGCATGTATGCACTTAAAATGAAGCATGCGGATTGTATGAATGATAAGACAGTGTGAGTACTGCGAGAGGTTGATGATGTCAGCTCACATAGGGAAAGGATATTTTTGGCTTCTCACACATTCCCTCGGCTACGCTAATGAAAGATGTTAATGCAAGAAATTTTGAGTGTGGTTTTTATTAGTCCAACTAATTATTGCGACACAAAGATTGCCTTAATGCAATCCCTATTTTTGCGTGGCAAGCTATTTTTTGTTTATAAAAGGAAACTTGACTGCATTAGTTCACAATTATCAGCCGAAGTGTTTGAAAGTTTAAGCAATTCAGTGAGGGGCAAAATGGAGAATTTTTCTTGCGAAGGTTGCAAGCAATTGCATTGGGAGTACATGCCATGGAACGACCAAGTGGCAGTGCGTATTGAAGAGCCCTCTACAGAATTTCATGGCCACATTGATGATGGGGACCTCGACCAACCATTTCATCTGCAAAACCCACGACTAAGGAGAGCAGTTAAAGACTTCATTGGTGAGGAGATATTGTCCCCTCAAGCCAAAAGAATTTTATTTCCCTATCAAATTCTCAGTTCTTTTCTGTCCAATGCTTTTGATCTTTTGCAATTGATTCCTTTGCTTGAAATAGTGTTTTTTAAGTTGGTAAGGTAGGATGTGCTTGAATATGCCAAGTTTTATGAAGCTTTGGCCAACTATAATCTGTGGTAGGGCTCGGCTCTCCTAGGGGGTCTATTTCCATGACATTTCATCCAAACTAGTCATGCATACATGGTGCTCTATGACCGAATAAAGCATGCCCTCGAAAGGCAAAACTTCCACCATGTGAAGAATGGCCTGCAACAACTTGGTAGACAATTGGACGAGCACATTGTGCACAGAGTCAGGATTAAAATCGGGGCTCTTATGGGGATTTTGGAGCTAGAAAACGTCGACCCCAGACTACCAATATTGCAACCAGAGGAAAGGGGATGGACTCTAGAAAGGGTGCCAAACCTTAATGCACCTTTGCATGATGTGGCCTCGGGTTGGACAAATAGGTTTTCACAATCCGAAGTGGCAGAGGAGTGGGAGAATATTGCATCGACTTCAAGGAGGGAAGCAAGGTTTCGACAGCCCACGGAGATAAATGTATGGGAGGTCATTCATCGCCCACAAGAGGAAGCAGAGCCGGTGCGATGGGAGGATGACAATTCAGACCTCAATGCCCTTGAAAATCAAACCCTAGATAATTCCGTCATGGAAGAGTAAAAAGACAGTTTTTGTTTTTTTGTTTTTTTGTTTTTCCTTGATTCGATGTAAAAGGGAATTCAATGTCAGCCAATACGGCATGCTAATTTTGGCTGCTTTTTTGATATTTTTGATATTTTGATATATTATATCAAATTATACATAGCAACTATAGGCTTCCCAGAAAAATATATATTTTGATGAAGCTTATTTTGTAAAATTGGGTGACTAGACCCTTTATAGCGTAGGTTTGGATTTTTGCATTTGTATTCGAGCTAGGATTCAGAGTTTTCTTCCTAGTTCTTTCTCTAATGAGCTCTCGAACTAGGTTTTATAAATATTAATATATAAAGTGCTCGCCACTTTTTGTTTAAAAAAAAAAATTAGTCTTTTCACATAATTAATTATATTAATTATGTCAGTCCTCTTCTTTTTAAAATTAATTAAATTATATTTTAATTAATTTTATCACTATAGGCCTTATAATTAATTTATCAAAAAAAATTATATTCCCTATTCTTCTAAAATCTTTTCAACTTTTAGACAGCATTTTTTCTAAATCCTAAATTAGTTAATTAATTTCAATTGATTACTAATCCCTTGATTCCTACAAATCACCCCCTTAATCCTATCATCTAGCCTATTCATGATTATCATTTCCTCCAATTTTATATTCCTCCACTCATTCTCTCTCCTCATGTCCCATCCTCCTAACTTTCCCACTTACACTCTAATCTCTCATTATCCCACCTAATCACTTGCACATTTGTAATCACCCTGATTAGGGATGGGTCAACTCTTTGCCATAAATGGCCTTCACATCTCACCCTCTAACCTTAAATGCAACCCACTTTTGGTCCATTCAAGGAATGTCAAATCCCTTGAATCCTCCCATGCCCCCTCTTCCCAAGGAATTTTTAATTCCTTTATCCTTTATTCTTCCCACACATCCTTATTTTGGAATTTTTAATTCCTCTTATCCATTCCCAAGGAATTTTATATTCCTTTCCTCTCTTCCCAAGGTACCTAGGGAACTCTTCCCCATGTACTTGAGAATTGTGGAGACAATAAATGTCTTTATGGCCTTGGATCTCCCACTTTGTCCTCCCAATCTTCTCCCACCTTCTTTCAATCCTAGCCCTTCATTTATCTTTGATCCTAGTCATCCATTTCGAGCCCCTCCAATCTATAAAATAGAGTCTCCTCTCTTCACAAATCATCCAGCTTTTTCAATATTGTTATGCTGCTACTTTGAGCTACAAATCCATCCATTACATCCCTACTATGCCAAAATCTTGCCTCGCATAAGCCAATTCATTTCAACATCACTTTCCTAATCAATTGTTGTGTAGTAGAGAGCAATCTACATCCTTCCAATCATACGAGTAAATCATGTGGAGGACTTTGGGTGCACACTTCCACTTCAAGCTCAATTGGAGGAGGTGAGAAGAAGGTATGAGGTTATTTGTTCACCTTGAATTCTTTTATTGTATTTCATGGTTTAGTTCATACATTTAACCTTCTCACCATTTTTCACCACTTCACATCCATCTTCATCTGTATATCTTAAATTAAGCTCATCGCCAACCCCTTTCAACTCAAAAAGTTTAAAAATATTGGACTTCAAATCATGCAAAGATATACATGGTCCCCCATGCAAACTATTTGCCACCTTAATCCATGTGATCATGTCTTCATATTTCACACTGGTGAAAAATATCACTCATATTGATGAGTACAATAAATTAACAACATTGCTAGAAGATCATCTAAGAAATACCAAATATTAAACAACAAAAAAAACATTTAAAAAAAAGTTAAATTAACTAAAATAGTCAAAAAATAATCTCCAAATGAGATGAACTAAATCTCTTTCCTTCATTACTTTGTAGGACATCTTTTATCTTCCAATTGAATTTGACATTCAAATTGCATGACAAAATTATCAAAAATAGTGGAAAAACAAGAAAATACTAAAGTGTAGATAGCGCATGCAAACTGTTTTTAACATGCAAGAAAACCCTCCAAAATTACCACCAAATGTAATACAAAAGTTAATTGCTATCCATGAATTTATGAGACCAAAAGGTTGATAGGGAAAATATATTAACATGCATGCAATCTTTCGTAGAATAGGCTTATATAGATGCAAAATGACGAAGCATAGATTTGAATAGTGAATGCCTAGTGTAATTTCATAAAAGGAAGTAGGTCTCTACTCTACCACATAATCTCAAAATGGATTGAAAAAGAATTTTAGAAACATTCAAATAAATGAGACTACATTGAATAGGCATACAATATGGAGATTGGGTTCTAGGCATTCAATGGAGAATAAAGTATAATGAAAGCACAAAATATTTTAATAGAAGTTTTCTACATAAATTTAATAATCATAACCATTTCTTATGATAGAGACTAAAAGATCTACATCATACCAATAATGACAACAAGAATGGTTCAAGCATTATAAATATAAAAACTTAACATACCTAGAGATCGCATCCTTTTGTATACTTAAATGCTCTATTAATTCTTTATCTTCGGCCAACTTTGTCATCTCCTATGTGGCATGACAGTACATTGTGGCTTTGTGATTTCACTCTCTCTCTCTCTCTCTCTCTCTCTCTCTCTCTCTCTCTCTCTCTCTCTCTCTCTCTCTCTCTCTCTCTCTCTCTCTCTCTCTCTCTCTCTCTCTCTCTCTCTCTCTCTCTCTAAATTTGGTTTTTGGTATGAATCTGGATGGATTTCCCATAGAATATTTTCAAGAGTTTTGGGATATTATTAAACTGGATTTGTTGGAGGTGGTTCAAGATTTTCACAGTAGCAAGCAAATGCTTCGAGCCTTGAATTCTACCTTTCTAGCTCTTATTCCTAAAAAGGAAGGGGCAAATTTTTTGGATTTCTTTATTCCCATTTCTCTTTGTAATTTGTTGTATAAAATCATTACTAAATTGATTGTGGGAGGCTCAAAACTTGGTTGTTGTATTTGATCTCAGATAAGGAGTTTTTTGTTGTGAGAAGGCAAATTCTAGATGGTTTGGTGGTTGCTACTAAAGCTATTAATTTTGTGGCAGTGTCTAAGGAAAAATCTTTGTTCATTAAACTTGATATGGCCAAAGCTTATGATAGGGTTAAGTGGTGATTCTTGAAAGACATTCATATAGCCTTGGCATTTAGCAATGAGTGGGTTAGTTGGACAATGAGTTGTGATACCTCCGTGTCCTTATCTATTATTCCCAACAATGAGCCCTCTAAGTTATTTAGCACTTTACGTGGCCTTTGCCAGGGGGACCCTTTATCTCCTTATTTGTTCATTATAATGGTTGAGGGTATGGACAAATTTATTGAATCTCGAGTTTCTCAAGGATTGATTTAGGGTTGGAGTTGGGGTAATGGACTACCAAAACATTCTCACATGTAGTTTGTGGATGATACTACTTTAATGGGGGTTGCTAATCTCCATGAAGTTGAATCTTTCAAGCAGATGTTGCATATCTATTTAGCTGCTTCGGGCCAGAAAGTTAATGATCACAAATCTTCTATCTATTTTTTCAATTGCTAATATTTTAAGATTTCGGATTGGTTCTCCTCCCTTGGTTTATTTGAGTATTCCTCTAGTTGTTGGTCGACAACCTAGGGCTTATTGGCAGGATTTGTTGGATATACATCAAAAGGTCAATCATTGGACTCATCGGTGGCTCTCCATTGCTGCTAGGGTGACTCTTCTTCAATATGTGATTCAATCTCTACCTTTTTATAGGTGTTTTGTCCAGGTAGCTCCTTCATATTTTCTTAAGGAATTTGACGCTCTTTCAGGCCAATTCCTTTGGAGTGCTAATGTGCTTGCTTCAAAGTGGAATTTAGTTAAGTGGGGGTCTCTATGTTAGCCTAAGAAAGAAGGGGGCCTTGGTCTTCAGTCAACAATTTTGAATGGACAAGTCCTAGTTGCCAAATTATATGGGTGATAGTGTGTGAAACGGGATCAAGTTTGGGCTTCAATTCTAACACATAAGTATTTATGTGGGTTTAATATTTTAAACGTTCCTCATTGTCCCTTGGAGGGGGAGGGATCAATGATTTGGCATACTTTGAAAGATTGGGGAACAACTGATTAAGCGTGGGCTTTTTTAGGTCTATAATAAGGAATTTGAAGCTCTTTTTTGGCTTGATTCTTGTGATGGTTATCCTCCTCTCCTTTCCATATATCCACACTTATAGTCTATTTATGATAGTTTTATTGTAATTGGTTGGAAGATGGTGACGCATTACAAGGCTATTTAGAATTTGGGATAGGTTGTTGGTTGGTGTAGGAAGGACCCCCATCAATGGTCACTAGGTGGGTCGGAGAAGACTCGATAAGAGTTGGTCCAGATTCTTGCTTCTTGTGGGTGCAATTCTTTGTCAAGGAAGGACATTTTGGCTTAGGGTAGGGAATCAACAGGTAAGTACAGTGGTTGCAGGGTATTTAAAGCTTGATAGGGAGTTGTGTGGAAGTTCCTTGGTGAAACAGGTGTGAAACAAGTTTTCTTGGCCTAAATGCAATTTTTTGATGTGGTTGGTGGTTCAGAATAGATGTGTTACTTGGGATAATTTTTGTAAATGGGGATTTTATGGTCCTGCTATGTGTGTGTTGTGTTGTCAAAGTGAAGAAAACATTTACCTTTTATTTTAGTCTTCCTTCTCTAGGGAGATTTGGCACCTGTGGTGGGGAGTTTGGAATCAAGCTTGCCACCATGTCTCCTCATTGGCTAAGTTTAGGACCGCTGGGGTAAGCCTCTAGTTAAGACCTCTTTTCCTCAGGATATTTGTGTTCTTGGGTCCACTTTCATTATTTGGCATGTATTTGGTTGGAATGAAATTGACAACTCTTTCAAGATTTCAAATTGGTGGTTTGCCATCTATGGTAGAAAATTATTCATAGTTAATATGAGACTGTCTCAACAAAGTGTGATCTTGCTAAGGATGTTGACCTTGGAGATAGTGATATTTACAATCAATTGAATTTTCTTAGTCAAGGAGATGATCCTTCTCTTACTATAGGGTGTAGGAAGGCTACCAAGACTCAATGTAGATAACTTCAGAAGGTTGATTGAGTCGGTCGATGGCTTCCCCCTCCTCTAGGAGTTCTAAATATTAATATTGATGCTTCTTCTAGGGGGAATCCTAGTCATGTTGGTATTGGTGGTGTAGGGTGAGATAGCTTTGGTATTGTTTAGTTTATCTTCTCCACTTATAAAGGTTTTCATACTAATAATTACATTGAGGCCCTCGCCTTTTTGTATGCTTTGGACTGAAGGTTGTGTTCTTAGCTGAAGAAGAATTATTTGTGAGTCCGATTCACGAGTGGTTGTGACTCTTCTCAATGAGCAACAATTGGATGCTATTACTTGGCACTTAGATAGATTCTAAGGATGTGTAGCCTTTTAGAATCTGTTACGTTTACTTACATTTCTTGGGAGTGGAATCGAGTAGCTAACTATTTTGCCAAATGGGCTTCTAATTGTATGCAAGGTTGGAATATTGTGGATAGCAATCAATAATCTTTGGATTTGTCTCACATGTTGTAGCAATTAGTGGATGTCGATAAGGTTGTGTAATTTGTAGTCATTTGTTGGGTTGTTGGCCCTTCTTGCTATGTAATTCTCTTTGTGGTTGATAAATTATTACCCTTTTATTCAAACAAGAGGAGAGGTGTTTCCATTAAAATAGCATCCATCTATATGTGACTGAAATAGCAAAAAAACTAGAATTAAAAGGAAAACATAGAATGAAAGCTTTAAATAATATAACATTATAATTTATAATATTTATATACATCATTTTATAATATTAAATTCTTTTTAAGATCTATTGATTGACAATTTAAAGAAAATTCTTTTTTTTGGAAGCATATCTTTATCCATATCATTTTTATGTTTCAATATTGATAAAATCTTTACAATTTAAAAGACAAAAATTTAATTTAAAATAAATAGAGGACTAAAATTATGAAAAACACACAAACGTCATTTAAATTGTATTGAGTTATTATATAATTAGGATAATTCATTTATTAAAATTGTACATAAAAATATGTTAAATACATCTATCTTAAAATCACTAAGATATATTTAAGATGAACATATAATTTATTAAATTTGTAAATAAAAAATATCATAAATATATAAGATATCTATACTAGGTTTGTTTTTTCAAATATTGTGTTTGTTGTTTTTGTTGGTTATTAAATACAATATATAAAAATTATGGTTATTCACATATTCTTTAGTATAATTTAATTTAACAGTTAAAAAGTTAGTTTTCATCAACAAAAATAGATAAATATACATTTTTAAAATATAATGAAATGTAAAATTACTATTTTTTTCACACGAGATAAAAATTTATTAATTAGAAAAAAAATACAAAGAAAGGTCAATAGTCCAAAGAGAACAAAAAATAATCATTCCTATCCACCTCAACCAAATTTCCTAACAAATGAACCCACTAATGTCTTCATCTACAATATTACTATTGACTATTTTAGTATTAATACAAAAATTATTTATTATCAAAAAAATAGAAAAGGAAAACATATATATAATTTTAAACTTCAATTTGAATAGAATTATAAATTCTAAATAAATCTGAAGAATTTGTTTTTAAATTATATTTTAAAACTGCAAAGTCAAATATCTGCATTGGAACCTTAGAACCTTAGATTGGCGTATTAATCTCCATTGAAACCATGACCAGGGACCAAAACTACCATATCTCTTTCTAGTTTTTCTATATAAATCAAACCACCTACGCTGGTTGACACACAACACTCACCTGTTCTGTCTTTGAATCATCACCTACAAATCCCAATTTCTGATTTCTTACAGATACTGAATACATATTTTTTGGGGTTCTCGTCTCAGGTATCTAATTCATAAATGCTATTTCAAAAGGCGCTTCATTGATCAGGGTCTTTTCATCATGTTTATAACATCAAAAAATTTCTATGTTGGCTGCTTAAAATTCACTGTTTGTATGGATAAAAAATCATGTTTTATATTGAAATCCATTCCTTCCATGAAGTAAGAGTCAGGCTCTGTATATCATCTGACCAAAAGTATTATGGTTTGGTATTTACAGGATCAGCATAATGTTTGGACACCAACACCACCACCATGATCAGCAACAGCCAGCTCCGGCCCCTTATGGAGTTGCTCCCTATCCTCCAATCTATGTACAAGGGGACACTGTGAAAATCTACTGTGAAGCTAATCCTGATTACCATCTGGGCAACCTTAATGGTCAAGTAATCATGGCAGCTGCTAATGAGTCTGACCCAAATCAGGTTGGTTGTAGACTTGTAGTAGCATCTTAGATTATGAACATGAGTCTTCCAAAATCCATAAGAATGAGTGAAAAAGAAATGGCTTCAGCAAGAAAACTGTCTGTTTTATCTACACAAATGTAGTGGATGATATTTCTGAGTTTTATCATTAAGATGAAAGTAAAGATCATCTGGATGAAGAAAATTAATCCTCATCTAAAACATTGCTGCAAATGAACCAGACAGTGGTTCCAGAAGCTTTTTCACCTAGTATTCAAATTCTAAGATGGCTATGTATGTGGATATTAAAAGGAAGTCTTATTGACTGGTTATGGTGGTCGAGTTTTGCAGCACTTAATCATGGTTATTGCATTTGTGAGTTGAGAACTTGAGTGTGAGTTAGTATGTGGAATTTTCAAGGTGGCTGATCAATTGGGTATGATGCTTGGATTCTGCAGCAATGGATCATGGACACTTCATGGAGTGTGAGGGCCAAGGATGAAGCAGGCTTCCCTGCATTTGCCTTGATAAACAAGGCTACAGGCCAGGCTCTAAGGCATGGACGTTCACAGAGTGAAAGGGTTATGATTTTTTACACCTCTCTGTTTTAACATGGTGTTTTGAGGAATTATTAGTGTGTTTAATATTATGGGATTGAAATTGCTTTTATGCTTGCATTGTGTAGGTTACCTTGGGCCCATATCATCTCGATGATTTGAATGAGGCTGTTCTGTTTACCCAGAGTGCAGATGTGGGAAGGGGGTATCAGTGCATCAGACCTGTGAACAACATTCACTACAATCTGCAAGCCATGTTTGAAGATGATAAACATCATCATGGATTCCGCGAAGGGGTAGAGGTTGTTCTGTTCAAATGGAACGAGAAGGAGAATCAGAAATGGAAGATCAGTCCCATCTGTAAGTTCCCATGAATTTATTTTTCTTCGGCCTGCTTTAATATAAATAATTGATTTCTGTCACCTGAATGGGGTGTTTTTTAAGAGGGTTGAACATGAAGATTTGATCCGGGAATTCAGATTGACTGAGTCTCTTATATTCATAATTGTGAAGTTTCCATAGAGTACAGAGGGCCGATAATTGAGACCTTATTCAGAAATCGATATTGATTGATCCCCTGTTAGTGTTATATTTACATGGAGTTTTGAGGTCACTATGAGTATGGCATATAATTACCCCAAACCCAGATTATTTCAGTTTCATTTGCTTAAAAATGTTATGGCTCTATTAAGTTTTGGGATTAGAATGGTCTGATAATTTACATCCTTCTTTCCAAAACCCAGATGGGTTGAGCCTCTGTTAATGTGTTCGTCATGTAAAGTCTAATAATGAAGACATCAACATCAACATTGGTTGAGCCTTCTTCATAAATTAATGCATCCCCAGAGTTTTTAGCTTACAGTGGTCTAGGGCTGAATTTGCCTGAAAGTAAACTTGTTACAGAAGCGAAATTGATTTTGTCTCTATACTTCTTAAATTTGATGTTTCTTATGTTATGTTTACATTTATATTGACTGAATCTCTGTTCTAGCTTGGTCTCTGTAAATTGTGACGTATCCATGATTCCAGTGTATCAAGGGGTCTGATCAAGTAGAAATAATCACAAAACGCTAACGAGGGTTTTGTATTTTTCTATAAATGTTCTATGTTTTAATTTAGTTAAATTTGATTTTCTGTTCTTGATAAATCTGATAAAAGGTAACCTAGTCCCACAAACTGAGAATCTTGTTTATAATTAGTTGTGAATGTTATATAATTTTGGTGATTCTTTCAATCAAATCAAGATTGTTTCTTAAGGATTGGTTTTAAATTATTATTTATTGAAATGTGATAAGTGAGCTCATCTTATGGAGTGCGTGGGTATGGTTCATTATACCCTCAATTTAGTGAGGAGGAACCTCGGGGTACCACGATTAAGATTTATTGCGAAGCCAATCCAAACTTTTTCGTGGCTGCCCAAGGCCATCTTGCAGTGCTTGTTCTAGGAACCCCACATGATCCTCACCAGGTAACTTAAATTTGTAGTCATAAAATCTTCTGAAGGAATTTTCTATTAGTTTAGCTAAATGTGGCTACTTTTCTTACATCAATCTGTCTTCTGGCAGCAATGGATCAAAGTGGATTCGTGGGGTCTTAAGGTGAAGGATGAAGTTGGATTCCCAGCATTTGCATTGGTGAACAAGGCTACAAAACAAGCTCTAAAACATGGAAATAAAGAGTGGGAGCAAGTAAGACCATTTCCCTCCTCATGATTTGCATTTTCAGGGTTGAAAGTAAGCAGATAGCATGTTATTTCTACTGTGCTTTTTTTGTAAGTTTATCCAGCAGGCAGGAGTAATTTAAGGGTTACTGAGCTGCCTTAGCTTTTGGTGACGAGTACCTTTTCCTTGTGCCTTTGCTGTTAAAAAATTTCTCTACACTAACAAAATGTGGATCATCATTGATTAGTGAGCTTCACCTGCTAAAGAAAAAATTGAGAACAGAAATATCCTAGCTCTAGCTGGAGATTTGAGGATCGTGTCCTGAAATTTGTAAATGGTGTTGAGCAGATATACTTGGCAGACTACAACCACTACAAGTTGGATGAATCATTTCTGTGGACCCAAAGTGCAGATGTTGGACATGGGTACCAATGCCTTAGGCCAGTAAACAACATCCATCTCAATTTGGATGCCAAAGGAGCTGATGGTGAAACTGGTGGAATCCATAATGGAAATGAGCTCATTCTCTTCAGCTGGAATAATCAAAGCAACCAGAAATGGAAAATGCAGCCTCTTTGTAAGTAATTTAAACTCTCTTAGACGTTTATTTTTTTTAAATGACCATTTCAATAACTCAAAATGCAATTCGGGTGTCTGTTTTTCTACTACTTATTTTTTTTATTTTAAGTGTTGGGTAGACTTTTTAAGGTGATGGGTGAAACTGACAAACTTTTGACTCGGAGCTATGAACCGGTGAGGTAACAAACAAGGGATGAGGTCCTCAATTAACAGAACCAAGGCTCAAACTCACAAGCACAATAGATCAGCAAAGGCACAAGCCTGCAATCACAATGACCCAGCAAGGGTTTGAACCTTGGCGGTCACAACAATACCACCACCACTTAACCAACAAACTATTGGAAGAACCCAGTATTTTTCTACTACGTGACGTAGAGTTTTTTAAAAAAAGAATTGATGGTAATTACTATTTGTGGGATTATGGGCCACAGTTTTAACTTTTGACTAATACATTTAGTCTGTACTTTGTAATGTGTCCATGGTTACATTGTACAAAGTGGTTGTTTGATTAAGGAAAGATCATCACAGAGAGTTTTTTATCTTTTCTTTTTCTATAATTTTTGTCTTTTTAATTTATTTGAACTTGATTTTATGTTTTTGATAAATCTGATAGAGGTGACCTTGTCCCACAAACCAATAATGTGGTTTATATTTAGCTGTGTTAATGTTATATGCTCTTGGTGATTGCTCATCAATCAAATCAATATTGTTTTGTGAGGGATTGGTTTTAAATTATTAGTTTTGAATTGTGATAAGTGAGCTCATCTCATGGACCGTATGGGCATCGTTCATTATACCCTCAACATAGCGAGGAGGAAGCTTGGGGTACTGTGATCAAGATTTATTGTGAAGCCAATCCAGACTTTTTCATGGCTGCCAGAGGCCACCTTGCAGTGCTTGCTCTAGGAAGCCCTGATGATCCTCACCAGGTAACTTTCATTTGTAGTCTTAAAATCCCCTGAAGGAATTTAATACTAGTTTACCTAAATGTGGCTCCTTTTTTACATCAATGTCTCTTCTGGCAGCAATGGATCAAAGTGGATTCATGGGGTCTTAAGGTGAAGGATGAAGCTGGATTCCCAGCATTTGCATTGGTGAATAAGGCTACAAAGCAGGCTCTAAAACATGGAAATCAACAGTGGGAGCAGGTAAGATCATTTATCTTCTTGTGACTGCATTTTCAGGCATATATGAATCAAACCCACCCAAGTAAATAGGGCTGAGAGTCTGGCACATTATTTCCATTGTGCTCTTTTGGCAAGTTTCTCCAGAAAGCACTGCAGGAGTGATTTAGGGATTACTGGGGTTCTTTTGGCCTTTGACAGCGAGTGTCTATCCCATATCCCTTTGCCCCTTATGCCTTTGCTGATTAAGAATTTCCTTATCCCATATCCCTTTGTCCCTTATCCCTTTGCTGATTAAGAATTTCCTTACACACTTAAACAACGTGGATTATTATTTGATCAGTGAGCTTCATGGAAATGACTATTCAGTCTTTAGGATGTACTAATGCATAAGTTACTTGCATACACCATAACTTATACATTGGTACATCCTAATTTATGCATTGGTACATCTTAGGGGCTGGATAGTTGTTTCCAAATTTCATCTGTTAAAAATCAAATTGAGAAAGAAATTATCGCAGCTTGGCCAATCTTAAATAGTACATTCTAAGCTTTGACTTATTTAGGTGGCTCATCTGAAATCACACTAATAGATGGGTTCTACTAAAAAAAATTAATATGATTTGAGATGAGCCACTTAAACAAGTTAAAACTTCGAAAGTGTGCTGTTTAAGCCAGGAAATTTGTAGATTATGTCCCGATAATTTGTGATTGGCATTGAGCAGATATACCTGGCAGACTACAACCACTACAAGTTGGATGAGTCATTTCTGTGGACCCAAAGTGCAGATGTTGGACATGGGTACCAATGCCTTAGGCCTGCAAACAACATCCATCTCAATTTGGATGCCAAAAGAGCTGATGGTGAAACTGGTAGAATTCATCATGGAAATGAGCTCATTCTCTTTAGCTGGAATAACCAGAGCAATCAGAAATGGAAGCTGCGGGCTCTTTGTAAGTATCTCAAACTCTCATAGATTTTTCTTTTTAGAAAACAGCCATTTAAATGGCTCAAAATGCAATTTGGGTGTTTGTTTTTCTCTTACTCGATCTCCACAGGAACTGAGAGATTTGTTTTTGAATTTGATGATAATTAATATCTTTGGGACTAATTTTGACTACTGCATTTGAATTAATTTATTTTAAATGAATTATATAATGTGTACAGAGAGGAAGGGTGATTTTGGCTTGGCAAATCTAAAATAAAGGAGAAGCAGCTGTAGCAGTTTAGATTTGCATATTGTCGTCTAGCTATTTACCTTTTTTGGCTGATGATATAAAATGTGAGATCCAAAGAAGGCACTGTAGGAACTAATATGCTGGTCATGGATTCTATTTTGATTAATTTTTCAACTTTATTAATACATCTGCCAATTCTGAATCTAGATAATTAAATAGATTTCATATATTTTGGCGTCCCATAATTATATTTGAATATATTATCAGAGTTTTAAGCATTCTAATTTTTCTATGCTGATATTCAAGAAATCAACTTTTCCATGAAGAAGTGAAAATACCTCATTAACCTTATGTTTTATCAACTTAATTGAATTATTTTAAAAAGATATAATATAATTTAATAGAAATATAAACATCTAGATTTTAAAAAATAATAATAAAGTTATAATAATATAAAGAATATATTTATTAGAAGAGTTTATAATAAAAATTAAAAATTAAAAAATTAGAAGAGTTTAAAAAGTTGGTATGTTATGATATTTGTTAATTGTTTACAAATAATTATTTAAAGAAGGTAAACAAACAATATAAGTTAAAGACCCATGTTGCAACATAAGCAAAATACTATGAATATGGAAGTCTATATCCTTACTATTTCAACCAAATTTATTATTTAAAGAGCTGCTTTAAATGTATAAAACACTATCATACATATCAATCTAACATGAATTTGGATAAAATTTTAACATTTGTTAAAAAAATTAAAATTATATAATCTTTAAAAGAGTTTTGTTGAAGATACTTTGTACTTATCAACTATGAGATGTATACCTAAGCCCCTTTGATTTGATTTACTTATTTTTCCTAAGGTTACCTTTAGAATTCTAAGTTTATAAGGTTGACCATTTAGTATTTTATCCTTCTTATCCTTCCTATTTGAGATACTGGGTGGCAATTTTGATGTTTTATTTGTTTTTTTGTTTTTGTTTGTTTGTTTGTTTTGTCTTTTTATTATTGAAACAGAGTTATTATATTAAAAATCAAAATAGAGAACTACAATTTATAGTTATAGAATAATGATAGGGTTTAAGTAGTAGTGGTATGTTGCAGTTAAACGTGCTAGTTGTTTATATTAAAAAAATTATTTATGTAAATAATTGACAAGCTAGCTACAACATGCCATTTGTTTAAGCCTTTCTTAAAAAATGAATATTTTTGGGGGGTATTTGTTGTTGGCATTTCCTTTAACAACATATGACAATGCCATGGCCGATGACCTCATTAAGATCAATCCTATCACTTATACATTGTATTGTAAATTAAACCAAATTTGTAGTGATGGATTAATGTTCAATGAATTTCCTAGTGTGTACTCCCTATTTGAACTACAAAAACTAAGTTAGAACAAAAGATGAAACCTAGATGTCTAAATAAAAGTTCAGACTCAATATAGGGTGAATGGAGATAAAAAAAAAGAGAGAGAATACAAATTGAAACTAAAATGCATCAAACCTCAATGATTATTTTAGATGTGTTTTGTAATGAGGTGCGGGTTACATCATGTACCTACAAATTGCTTGATCATGTATATCTAAGGATGAAGGTTTGTTTATAATATTTTAGGTGAGAATGTAAGTGGTGGGAATTCAAACAATTGATTGAGATCAAATGAGAGAAGTGGAGAATCCTCACCAAATAAAAATTATCGATAGGAGTTATGGAGGCTTGCTAATGGATGATAATAAATCTAGCTCTTTTTATTTATTTATTATAGATAAATAGTTGTACATAAGATAAAAATGGGAAAGAATAACTAGAGATTATTATAGAATATTTTGGTTTTAATTATGTATTTGTTGATATTTTGATTTTAATTATGTATTTATTGAAGATAACTAGATAATGGAAATGAATTTTTAATTTTTTTGATTATTTAATTTATTAAAGACATAAAAAGAAAAGGATAAATCAATAACAAAGTAAGAAACATGATTTAGAAAGGGTCATGGTGATGCTAAGGAAATGATGAGAAATAAGTGTTTATATTTTGCCCCTCTTTGAAATGATTTTATAAAGTAATGAAGTTTCAAAGAAAGTAGATATAGACACTCAATGGGAAATGGTTAACATATCCCGGGCATTAGGATTTTGGTTTTAGGATAGACTAGATGATTTAGGGGTTCCCCCTTAAAAGGATAGTTGAGGTGTAAAAAACATGAATGTGCTCTCAAAATGGATGGAAGAAAGAGTGGATGGTTAGGAATAAGTAAGAAAGATAAAATTGTTGAGAGGTTTACAGATGGATGAAGGGATTGGTGATAACAAGTAGAATTAGTTAGAGGGTGGATGGTATGGATGCAAATATTGGCAATGAATGGAAGGGATAATTTTGGAGAAGAAGAATGATCCTTAAGGCATCGTGTGCATGATTTTGAGCAACGTAGGTTTGTTATAGCACATGATGGTATGCACTATGATAACTTTTTTTGCAATGTGTTATTTTGAGGAACAACCCAAAGAAAAAAGAAGTTATAAGAAGGCATTTGAAAGATGACACCATGATATAGAATGTCAATATACTATTTGTTGTAAGATGTCCCAAGGACCACAACATATATGCAAATTAAAATAAGAAGACACATAAGCAAGCAAACAAATAATAATCCAAAGAACAAATAAATTTTTTTCTCTTGCTAATTTAATCCAAAGATTGATTGATGATGATGATTAGGCTTTTGATGTGGTAATGATATATCCAAAGAACAACACAAGGATTGGGGATGATATATCCTAATAACAATGTAATGATTTACTTAGAATTAAACAAGACTTGTAGCAAGATGGAGAACAAAACCTATGGATAGATTTGGATGGATGTAAGGATACTTGGCAAGAATTTTTTAGATTTTTTTGCTTCACTTTTACATTTGGATGGATAGCCTGCTTGCAATTGTAGATTAGCCATGCAATTTTGATTTTCTTATGCTTCGATGGATTACAGTTGGGTAGTCTTGTGCTTTTATTAGCTATATGGGATTTTTGTTTCAATGGTATAGCTAATGATAAAGAACAAATAATTCTAGATGTAATGATGGAGGGTAAAATAGATTAAATGTTGTAAGTAATTGTAGGTAATGGATGGAATGAATGGAATTTTTTTGGATTTGATCTCTAAGGAAGTTATGTAACATGTATAAATAGCATCCCCCTACTCTAGATGTATTCCACTAGTGTTTGTTGAAGGAGGGCTTGTATGTACTTTAGATTATCAAAACCCTAAATGATGTCAACACTATACCCTAAACCCTATTATTATTAATTAATTGATCTAATTTATACCCTTAAATTAAAAGAAATTATATATATATATATATAGACACACAGAGAGAGACAGATGATACTTAAACCGTATATAAACAATTGATCTAATACCTAAATACTAAAAATAAAAAATTGAATAAATCCAATTAATATATGAGTTGATATATATATATTTCAATAATATAATATGATATGTAAGTAAATTAAGAATTCACCAATTTAATTATATAAGTTTTAAAATATATCAATTGGTATCAGTCAATATATTAAACGATTATATCAATTGATATCAATCAATATATCAAATGATTATCTCAATTCAATTGTAGTGATTCCCAAACTAGAAGTTGGAGATTTGATATATCAATTGGTATAATTGATTAAAATCATCAATATATCAATTAGATTGATACCAATAAATTATATCAATCTCATTGATAGCAGTTGGTGTTTATGATCTTAATTGATATATATTAAGATATTTGATATCTAGATATGAAATTAGCAATTCAATTGATATATCAACTAATATATAGATTGATATCAATGATATGTCATGCTTGTAAATCAACATGAGTAAACATAAAAAAATATGATCATTTTTAGATGCAACATGCACACATGTGTCACCACCACATGTAATTACACATGAACCAAAAATGTGTAGAAGGTACTTGTTGGTGATGCACAAAGGATAGAAGAAGCATTGAACACATGAAGGGTGACTAGTTAAAACACATCCCAATATGATATGCCATACAAGTAAAGGTTTCCTAAAAGGTAGAAGGCATCAAATTATGTGATGCTTAATGGGAGTGATCTCTACAAGTAATCACTCACCAAGTTTTTCTCTGTGTGATTGATGATAAGTTTACCCCTCTCACGTTAAAGCTCTAAAGTTTAGACATATTTTAATTATAAAAAAATGATGTAAATTAAAGTCTTATCCATTCTATATATCTAAATTATAAACTATCATGATTATAGTTTTCATTCTTTTGTAGACTTTAGCTTTTATTCCATGCATGCAATTACATTATCATTTCCAATATATTAAGAATATAATTAAATAATATATTCAATCTACACCATTTCTTCCAATTTGATAAGAATAGGAAGGGAATAACCAATGTTCACAAATGTAAAATTTTCATGTATTATTAAGTTAATTTGTTTAAGGGAAGTTAGAAACTTGCTTTGACAAGGTCAAGATGGTTTTGTCCTTCAAATTCACTCTATAAAATGAGAGAGAATTATTGTTTATAGATTCCATTCACTCAACTATAACATATTGTGGGTGTGTGCGCACGCTTATTAATTGTCTTAATTTTTTTTTGCATTTATATTATATTTTAAAAATAATATGATGTAAATGTTAATTTAAGATAATAGTGTTACTCCCTTAGATTATATATTTATAGTAGATTAAGGATAAGATTGATCCCTTGCAACATCATTAAATGAAACGCAATCACAATAATACTAATTTGTGTAATTTATTAATTCTACACTATCTCCCTATACTAGAAGTTTAGTTGTTTTTGTTATTAAAATGATATCAATAAATAAAAAATAATTTTTTTTTTCCGAAATAAATAAAAAATAATTACATATATATGTAAAATTATTACTATTAAATGTTAACAATTTATTTACTAACTCAAAAATCATATTAAAATCAATTATTATAAAATAATATTTAACTTTTTTTATCATAAAAAACATTAAGCACCTATAATTTTATTGATAGAATTTTGTATCATTACATATTAATGTTGCAACAAAAATAACAAGCCTCAACAAATATACAATATAATCACAAGACAAATAAGAACCAAATATACAAACTTGTATTCAACTTTGATATTATTCTATACATACTTCCATTATTATATTCAACTCTTTAAAGATATATACATTCTATCCAAAATAATATATAATGAGCATACTTCATGTATATGTCCTATATTCAAAACATAGTGTGTAGTTATATGTTATAGGATGTGGATATATCTTATATTTAATATAATAATTAATATAAAAAATTACAATGCATTACTAAATATAATCTAAATCTTAACATATAAATGGGATTCGATTTCAACATTCATTTGTAAATATTTTTATGTTCACACATGTATATTAAATTTAATTATAATAATCATTTATATATCAATTATTGTAAAATTCTAAATCCTTTTTACATTATATTTAATTATCATAATAGTTGTCCAACCCTTAAATAAGTTATTAGGTTGTTTGCAAGGAAAGGAAAGAGAAGCACTTAAGCATAAAGCATGGTGAACCCAAATTGAGTGACCAAACAAATGGAAGGGATTATGACATTTAGTGTGCATATTTACAATAATAAAAATAATGTGAAAAATTAAATTTTAAAAGGACAAACAGTTTAATATTATATTATTGTTTAATCATAATTAATAAATCTGTAATAATTAAGGTTAAATTATCAAATCAATGGTTTAAGAGTGATTTTTTGAAGGTAGTTCATAAGGAGGAATTATCTTCATGGTGAGAATGAGAAGAATTTTTCTCTAAAAAATGAAAAAGATGTGGTGATCATATTAGGGAAAACCAAAAAAAAAGTTCCAATGATCCTTGGCAACATCTTCATAAAGATTTTTTTTTAGCAAAATACATAGCCATATTCTCAACATCTTCACAAATCTCTATGAAAAGATTGAAAATAATACAACAAGGTTCATGATCTCTTAAATATGCAACATGACTTCATAACTTCAAGAACGAGCTTTCAATTCATAACTTCATTTAAAAAGAAAAAAAAAAAAAGATCAATTGATTAATATTTTCATTATTATTTTTTAATATTTTTATTTTTAACCAATAAGAAAAATAATTCAAAACCTTTTTTAAAAAAAAAAACATTATCTTTTGAAGAAAAAAAGAGTTGATAAATTTTATGTGTTTAGCGACGAGTTTCACAATTTTTCAAGTGCTTAGAGAGTATTAGATAAATGAGCTTTAGAAGTTCTTTGTGCTTGAAGGCAAAGTTTACAAAAAGAGTTGATAAATTTTATGTGTTTAGCGATGAGTTTCACAATTTCTCAAGTGCACAGCGAGCGAATATTAGATAAATGAACTTTAGAAGTTATATGTACTTGAAGGCAAAGTTTGCACATCTCCTTACATTTACCTTGTTCACTTGTTCATTTATTATTATACCTGTAAAATTTTCACTTCTACAAGAAATGAGGTCATAGGTCATACGAAGAACTTTATTTCCTTGTTATGGGATTTCACTTTTTTATATTCATATATTTCATGGACATGCGAGAATTGTAAGGAAGTAAGTTGCTAAGATATATTAGTAGTAATGAAAAGTCTACATATTCATATCATTGAATTCATTCACTTTCACTTAAGGTAGAGATATCAGGAGAAATAAATAAAATCCTCCTTTCTTTAAAAGTGTGACAAAAATACAAGAGGAACCATTCTTTTGCCCTATTATACATAGTCTATATTTTAGGGTATTAAAGAAATAATTATTATTGTTAAATTTCATTTAATAATAATTATATTAATTAAATATTAATACAATTATTAATATTAATTAATAATATTTTTAATGTTGTTGATAATTTGGATATATATAGTTTGGATATAAATACAATAAATATTATTGATCTTTAGTATTTACAAATTTATCTATACAATAAAATATGTATCAAAATAAAAATAATGTAAAAAAAATTTTAAAATATACAATATTATAAGAGCTTAAATATATATGAGAAAAATTCTATTGGATAAAAAGAACTCACCACCAAAAAGAGTATAGGTTTGTATTAATCTCAATGTCGAGTACATCAACACAATTTCTCCCTCTAGTTTAGTAGCATTCTAATAACATAAACTGTACAACCATGTAAACTACTATTCCATACCTCCAATATATAGACAAATGTAAATAGATAATTATAAAAGATTTACAATGCAAAGGACTCACACCATTAGCCAAGTGATAAAGGTGCAAAGAAACCCCATGACATGTCTACGAGATACATGCATCTTTCTAGAAGAGCTCTTCAAGACCATTCTGATGAACTTGGTTGTCCAACTTTAGTGAGGATAAAAACAATATATTAAATACTAAGCTAATAACTCTCCATGTCCTAGAGAATAACCAACTTCTTATATGTAATCTTAGATGCTTTTTTACTCCTCTTACAATGTTGATTCTTCTTAAACATCTTAAAGTACAATGTCATAAATTATCATAGGTTCTCTTCAATTTCATTCCAAGTGTCCAATGATGTCTTACCAGGAACCAGTTGTCAAGATATATGCATAATTGTCCTTACTGTCCTTGAAGGCATCATACTCTAAAATTTGGAAGTACACAAAATACACTCTTTCTTCCCAAACTTCTTTTGGTCTTTTTTGGCTCTACACAGAATATCAACCCCTATGTATGCTTTCTGATGATGGTTAAAAGTGGGATTAAAATCATTGATATAATAATTCTTCGTTCTCCCTATCCCTTTACCCCAAACATGCTTGTGGAACTTATCTATCACAAAAGCCTTTATCTCCTTACTAGTCGTGGGGCTCATATTAAAAAATAATTCCATTTACTCAGGCATTTTTTTTTTTGTTGCATCCAAATCTTCTTTCTTTTGCACAATATGTCCCTAAAAATAACATTAGGCTATCTACCTTCTTTCATTTCCTCAATTCTTTTTAGATATTTTAAGCGATGCACCATAGCAATAGGTTCAATAGGAGCAACCCCAATTTCAACCGGCATGATATCATAAGGACTGTGTTTTTAATTTTGAACTTTCTTGTGATCAAACATTTATGAATTTACTAAATTTGCTTCCATTGTGAATTTGAAGTGTTGTTGGCTCACAATTCACATCCATAAAGTACAACTAGAAGCACTAAAAGCCCAAAAAGTGTTTGGATAGTTTTCCAATCCCACAACTTTGCCTCTCTATATCTATTTTGAAGAGCATAGAATGCTTTCCACCCTCCCAAAGTGCTCTTCTTTCTACAACATTCCCAACTCAATTTTTTGCTAAAGTCACTCCCGAGATATTTGTAATATGTAACTTCTTCAAGGATATTACCTTCAAAGTAGAACATATTTTGGTTTGGTTTTCTTCTATTAGAGACACTATGACTTTCCTCTTGTTGATATTGACTTTCATCCCCACCACTTTGCAAAATTGATCAAGGACATATAAGTGCTCATGTAGACCAAGAGTTGATATAGCAATCAAAATGAGGTCATCTACATAAAGAAGAAGCTCAATCACAAACTCACCCAAGCGGATTCCATCGCCATCTTGTGAATTTAACCACTCTTCCCTCTTGTCAATATATAGGCCAACGATGGTAGGGGATAGAGGGCACCCTTGCTTGACCCTAATATCACTCCTAAAACTCTCTGGAATGCCATCTAAGGTTTTGATTTTGACTTTAACCTCCTCATAAAGCCCATGGACAATTGCTCTAAGGTGCAAAGGAATCCCAAGTTCCTCCATTTTATGATAAATCTTATCCCTAGGGACCATGTCAAAAGCCTTTTTGAAATCAACAAAAGGCTTCTTCCTTTTCTCCCAAACCTTCTCAATGATGTGCCTCAAAGAAATACAATGATCAACTGTGAAATGTTTAGGTCTAAAACAAGCTTGCCCCTTTGTACATTTTTCTTTTTCTTTTGCCGGTTCGCTAATTTTGTTTTCTATCATGTTGCCAAAAACTTTTGCAAATAGAGGATTTATCACTATGGTCTAGTAATTGGATGGATTGTTAACATCTCAACTCTTGAAAAGAAGAATTGCAAGGCTAGTTGACCAATCTCTAGGAAACCCACACTAGATGATGTTGTTGAATGTTTTCATAATGTGTGGTGCGATAGTTTTTATAATCCAATTTAAATACTTATCTTGAAGCTTGCACAAGTCCTTTTCTTTTCCAATGCCCAATTTCTAAATACCCATTTCTATCTCTTGCACTATAAAATATTTGCAGTAGTGTTGACCAAGGGTGGAGGAACAACCTCAAAATCTTTCTCATAAAGTTGCCTTGCATAATCAAACCATTAGGTGGCTGCAATATTGTTTTCCGTTTGTTTCTTTCTTGGTTGAAGTTCCTTCTAAAATAGCTTGGGATTATTTTTATCAAGGAATATTAGCTGCTCCCTCCTTGTGATCATGCAATCAACTTTTCTCCTTAAAATCTGATCGTATGCTTTAATGTCTAATTATGTCTTTTTTTAATCTTTCAAAGTTTTCCTTGCAATTTTACATTCTTCATCAAACCAACCATTGATCGGAAAGCAATTTGTGTCAAATTTCTTATTTTTTTCTCTTTAGCACTCTGCAAGTGCCTTATGAATTAATTTTTTTAACTCGTGACTATGGAGGTCATGAGATGGAATTTTCACCTTCTTAAAATCCTCTCAAGTGTTATCTTGAAGGTATTACAATTTTTTTGAGTCAAAATAACTCTACCCTTTAAAGGTGATTGTCATCGAAGACACTGAGAGTTTTTCCCATGTTGTTGCTTTCGTACACAAGAAAAAATTAAATAAATCTATTTATGGTCTGATTTTAAATCCCAATGTTGCTCACCAATCAAAACTTCTTCCATTTTCTCATACAATCTCTGAGAGAAAATTTCATAATCCACAACACTTGCCTAATTGTAAGTATTGCAAGTGAAATTGCCCAAATTTTCCCATCTAACTAGACCACAATGATTAGATCAAAAGCACCACACAAAGTAATCAATTCCTCTCCAAAATTATTGTAACCTTTGTTGTCTTTTGATACTCTTGTCCATTGATATTTGCTTACTTCAGTTAGCCAAATAGGATTGCAATCTTCTTTACAACAATGGATGCTAGCTTGTTCAATTGTAGTCCTAGCATTAAATCACCCACTAAAAGGACTTCACATTGTTAGGCATACACTACAATATCTTTTTTTAAGGTTGCAAAGGGGTCTTTGTGATCTAGCCCATTATTTTTTTAGGTTTTTGATACTTCTAGAGAAAAATAGCATGCATCAGTTCTAATGAGACTATCATTTTAAAATATGTTGAACCAAATAAACAATTTATTTGGATATCCTCTTTCAAGTTGAATGGGGCAACCTTCTTTTTCTCTCACTAAAACCATTATACCCTTGTGTCCTTTGTCATTTCCCATTCCTTGTTCCACACCATCATCGTCAAATATCCTTTAAACAAAGGAGTCTTGCAACCATCATGCTCATGGCTCTCTATGAGACAAATAATATCTTTATCTTCTACAATGAGTCCTAACCCAAGTCCTTGCCTCCAAGGGTAACCTCTACAATTCTAACAAACTACACTTAAGGAAGCCTAGGTAGGGATTGGTTGCTATTTCTTTTGGCACGCAAGACTCAAAGTTGAGTCCTTATCCCTATTTGACCACGTTGACCTTGTTGCTTTGCTTCTTACTAAAGAATTTACTACCATTTTTTTGCTATTAGCTTGTTTTTCTGATTTAGTATGACGACCAAAACAAGAAAAACTAGATTTTCCCTTGTACAACCATATGCCCTTTTGCCCTCATCTCTTTCTACTCTTACCTTTGCCACCTTCTCTCTTCTCTCCTCTTGTTTCTTAATAGTTAAATCTTCATCAAGAAAGAAGTGAGAACCCATTAAGAGTTTCTTCTTGTTTAAAAGACCTTACTTGTCATGATCGTTTGGCATGATGACTTTTATGGGTCTATTTCTCTCATCACATAGCTTACCCACACTCCACGCTTGACAAATTTGACCCTGCCAAGCCATTGTGTCTCTAAGAAAATCACTTGCAAGATCAAGAGAGCGTTCATCTCTCCCATATTCTTTCACACCTTTAATAATTGTGTTTACTCCTCTACTTTGTCTTTCTTTGAGCTCTCTACCTTGCATACTATTAGCTCGTTTGTTTTCTTCTACCTTCTTATTGGTAAAAATGTCATTGATTTATGCCCAACTTTTGGAAACTTTTGAGAGACTTCCTTTTTCTACTTCATTTTCTTTTACGTCAGGAAAGTTTGCTTGGTGAGATGTTTTCCCTACAACCTGAGATGCATTAGAATTTAAAACATCTTTATTTTTTTGTTATTGATGCTTTCAAGATTTGTCAAGCATCCTTCATATCTTCTCACTCCAACTTCCCTACTCTAAGAGCTTCTTGTAACAATATCACCTGTAACAGTAAAACTTTATTACTGTCCACTAATGACTAATTTGTTGCTATTAAAACATGGATTGAATGGTCTCTTTGATGATCTTTAATTTCCAATGTCTCTAACCTCTATTTGGCATTTATCAATTCTTGACCATATAAATCAAAGCACCAAGTGAGAGGTGTGGAAGTGGGGTTGTAGATGGAAGAATCTTTATCTTTACTATCTTTAGATCAACTATGGCTACATAGTTGTGAAGATAATTTGCTTGAGTTACGCTTGTGGCTAGGGCAAAAAGTTTTTGCCCTTTGATAATGTTTTATTCTTGCCTACTCCCACTTTAAATGGACGAACCTACACTTTAAAATACCTCAATACTATTTGGCATTAACCCAGATCCACTTTCCCATTTTGATTGAAAAGGTAATTTAACTTGCCCTAGGTAGTTTGTTTCAAATAGATTAGAGAACTCTTGCTGATTTTTCATGAATGGTGTTGGTTGGTTTCCATTGCCCAAAACAAAGAGATAAAAACTATTAAAAAAGAAAAAACTATGAGCACTGTTAAATACATGTCTGCCTATTGGAGGCAACCAAATGTTGAATGCTAGATAAAAAGCCAAAAGAAGCAAAGCCCGCAGCAAAACCAACGGAACCCACTAGCGAGTGAGAGCCTCACAAAACAATCAAAAATACCTAATAACCCACAAAACCAAAACCCACTATTGAAACATGTGTAGGCATACTCTCCATTAAATAATCCTCATGTCACTTAAATGTAGAATCTATGTGGAAACTAAATAAGTGCAAAAACAATTTTTTAGTTTCAAATAAACTTGAAATCAAATTCAATATTAAACATGAATTTATTAATATCTTAAAAAATGAACAACTAAACATTATCCTTTATCCAAAACACTCCTTTCCTTCACATCACTCCCAACAATATAATACATTAACTTATAATTTAAACACTTCTAATATTATATGCAAATCTCTTTAGAAACAATATGAAAAGTCCTATGTTTGGCCTTATAAATTTCCTCAAATTGTTAGTAACATATAATATCATTATCTTAGCAAGCTTCTTCCTAAATTCCTATGCATTATAGTTGTCCTTATGTTGGTGATTTGATCGAAGTTTGTGGATAATACCCATCTCAAAGAAAAGAAGTTCTTTTTTTTAATTTAATATTTAATTTTTGGTGCACCCAGTCAGGTACGTTGTTTCAGCCTGCCATTCAACCCGATCTTCAGGAAAAACTTGTCTTGTTCTTTTGGACCTGCAATACGAATTAAGTGGCCGTTTATTTCTAAACCATTTCAAATACCTGCAAGTGTTTTGAGCCGGCAAAAAAAGTTTTAAAGACATTTAGTATAGATTCTAGTTGCAAAACTTTTATCTCTCTCTCCTTTCTTTAATTATATCCACCCACAACGTTCCCCTGGTCTGTTTTTCGATAAAATTACGTACAAATTTCAGTTTGTAATTACTTACAGTTACAGAAGGGCTTCTCATTTCAGGTAACAGTTTATAAATGCTATTCCAAAAGGTGCTTCATTGATGGTGGTTTTTTCATCATGTTTATAACATAAGAATGTTGCATTCACTGTTTGTATTGATAGAAACTCGTGTTTTCATCTGTGAGAATCGTGTTTTGTATATCATCTGACCAAAGGTATAACTTTCTAGTATCTGCGAGGTCACCAAAATGTCTGGATACCACCACCACCATCAGCAGCAAGACCCACCTCGAGCTCCCAATCCTCTAATCTCTGTACAAGGGAACACTGTGAAGATCTACTGTGAAGCTGATCCTGATTACTATCTGGCCAATCTTAATGGTCACGTAATCATGGCAGCTGCTAATGAGTCTGACCCAAATCAGGTAGGTAGGTAGGTTGTAAGCATATAGATTGTCTGGATTTCATTGTGTGATCAATTTTTTCATCAATGTTTCGAACCATGTTTCATGATCCACCATCAGAAATAAATTTGAAAAAAGAAACAGCTATACGAATATAACACAATGTTTTTAGCTTTTTAATTCACTCATAAAATGTAAATTCTAAGATGAGTATCCATGTGGGTATTGCAGAGATACTTATTGGTTTTTTATGATGGTCAAATTTTGCAGCAGTTGATCATGGCTAGTGTATTTGTTTCTGAGATGTGTGAGTAGGTGTATGTAATTTTCATTGTGCCTGATTAACTGGGTATAATGCTTGGATTTTGCAGCAATGGATCATGGACACTTCATGGACTGTGAGGGCAAAGGATGAAGCAGGATTCCCTGCATTTGCCTTGATAAACAGGGCTACAGGCCAGGCTCTAAGGCATGGACGTTCAGAGAGTGAAAGGGTTATGTTTTTTAGCTCCTTTCTATTTTAAGATGTGAAGAATTATTAGAGGGTTTAATATTATGGGATTGAAATTGCCTGTATGCTTGGATTGTGTAGGTTACCTTAGGTCCATATCGCCTTGATGATTTCAATGAGGCTGTTCTGTTCACCCAGAGTGGCTATGTAGGAAAGGGGTATCAGTGCATCAGACCTGTGAACAACATTCAATTCAATCTGGAAGCCATGTTTCAAGTTGATAAACATCATCGCGGACTCTATGAAGGAGCAGAGATTTCTCTGTTCAAATGGAACAAGAAGGAGAATCAGAAATGGAAGATCACTCCCATCTGTAAGTTCCAATGAAATTATTTTTCTTCAGCCTGCTTTAATATAAAATGATTGATTTTCTGTCACTTAAACAACATGAGGACTCTATCAGTAAATTCAGATTCAGCAAGCCTCTGATATTCATTAATGTGATGTTTGCATGAGTACAGTGGTCTGATAATGGAGATCTTATTCATAAATGGATAGTGATTGAGACTCTGTTAGAACAGTGTTGTGCTCACAATGGGTTTTGAGGGCACAGTGTCCTATTAATGGGAAATTTATAATTATCCTAAACCCATTGTCCAATAATGTAAGCCTTTTTTCCTGAAACCCATATGGATCGAACCTCTGTTAATTTGATTGTTCTCTAAAGTTATGAGGTCATATTGGTCTAATAATGGGGACAATAAAATCAACATTGGTTGAGCCGTCTTCATAGATGTGATGTGTTCCTAGAGTCTTGAACTCACAATGGTCTTGGTCTAAAAGCAGAGAACATATTGTAGAAATGAGATTGGTTTAGTATAAATTCTTCTTAAATTTGATGTCTTCCAATGTTGTGTTTTCATATTGACCGAATCTATGTTCTTGTTTAGTCTCTGTAATTTCTGATATATCCCTTGCATAAGCGGTCTGATGGAGGAGAGGTACTCACAAAACCCCAAAGAGGGTTTTATCTGTTCTCTAAATGTTGTTAATTAAATCTGATAAAGTTGTCCTTGTCTCACAAACAGAGAATTTGGTTTATTATCAGTGCTGAATGTTACATGTTTTTGGTGATTCTTCATCGATTAAACCAAGATTGTTTTTTGAGGATTGGTTTTAAATTATTATTTTTAAAATGTGACTAGTGAGCTCATCCCATGGAGCATCTCGGCCTGGTTCATTACCTCCTCAATCTAGTGGGGAGGAGCCTCAGGGTCCATCAGTTAGGGTTTATTGCGAAGCCAATCCAAACTTTTTCATGGCTGCCCGGGGCCATCTTGCAACACTTGCTTTAGGAATCCCACATGATCCCCACCAGGTAACTTTCATTTCTAGTCTTAAAATTCTCTGAAGGAATCTACTATAAGATTACCTAAATGTGGTTTGGTTTTTACATTAATATCTCTTCTGGTAGCAATGGATCAAAGTGGATTCATGGGGGCTTAAAGTGAAGGATGAAGTTGGATTCCCAGCCTTTGCATTGGTGAATAAGGCTACAAAGCAGGCTCTAAAACATGGAAATCAAGAGTGGGATCAGGTAAGACCATTCCTCCTCTCGTAAGTGCATTTTCAGGTTTATGATAGTATTGACTGCCTATGAGCCCACTATCCAGTGGATATGGCTAGTCAGTCATCGGAATGCACAATGGTATCAATGGTCAGATGCTACATAATTAAAGTTTTGTCTTGTCATTGGTGTGGACTGTTGTTATTCATTTGAGATGATGGTGAACAAGCTGTAAAACATCTTCATTGATGAGAAGCCAAAATTTCAATTATGTAATATCCAACCATAAATACCACGAAGCATTCTGATAGCTGAATAGTCATTGCCCTAACCCACCCAATCAGAAAGGACTAAAAGTAAATAGTAGACATGTTCATCATTCAGAACTTTGGATTATCGTTTGATCAATTAGCTTCACCTCCTAAAACTCAAATGGAGACAAGAGCTCTATCTGAGAAATTTGAGGTTTGTCTCCTGAGCAGATATACTTGGCTGATTACAACCCCAACAAGTTGGATGAATCAGTTCTCTGGACCCAAAGTGCAGATGTTGGGCATGGTTACCAATGCCTTAGGCCTGTAAACAACATCCGTCTCAATATGGATGCCAAAGGAGCTAATGGTGAAACTGGTGGAATCCATCATGGAAATGAGCTCATTCTCTTCAGCTGGAATAAGCAAAGCAACCAGAAATGGAAGCTGCAGCCTCCTTGTAAGTAACTAATATTCTCACAGGCTGTGACTCTTGGGATCAGAGTCCTTTTCCTACTTATATAATAAAAAACAGAGCTGATTATCTCAATAAAAAACAGCTCATTATCTGGATGTCTGTTTTTGTACTACTTTATAGCCTACAACAGCAAGGTATTTCCTTTTGAATTTTTTAATTTGATGACATTTAATACTTGTGGGTCTAGCTTTGCATATTAGTCATCATATTTTAGTTTGCTTCTTCTGAACACATTTGAATTAAGTTATTTTCAATGTATTATAATGTGGGCAGAGAGGAAGGAAGGTTTTTGTTTGGTGAATTTCAACTAAAGGAGGAGGAGGAGCTGCAATAGTTTAGATCTGCTTTTTGTCAGCATAGGCTGTTTAGCTTTGAAGGAATATATGTTGCATATTTTTGGCTCACGATGTGAAGAGGGAGATCTAAAGAAGGGCATTTTTTCTTTCTTTTTACAATTAAAGAAGGCATTATGGCAAGTAATATGTTGGGCATTGGATTGTATGTATAGAAAAATATCTCAATTCTATTGGTATATTTTCCAAACAAATATGTCAATGGAATAGATTTCTATTTTGGGGTACCATATTTATATTTGCACAAATTAATCACATCACCAGAACTTGAAGCATGATAATTCCTTGTGTTTTATAATTTATGATAATTCCTTCTGTTTTATAGTTAGTTTGATTGATTAGATCCATATTTATAGGAGTTTGTTGATTGAATCTTAAAAGATTATATAAGTTTTGTTATTTTTTTTCATTTGAATTTAATTGGATAGCTTTGTTTTTTAATTTGAATAGTTTATGTGTTTTAATTATCTTTATTATAGTATCAAAGTTGGACTGAGTGTGGCTCCTTCATGTGAGTGCATAAAAAGATGTGAGGCTGAGATGTAATACTATATAAGATAGATGTTGTTTGATAAATGATTGTTTTCTATTAAGGTAAGTAAGAATTTTGATAGTTGATTATTTTTGTGGTTGAATTTTGTTGGCCGTAGAGCGTGTCAGTGTTGTGTAGATATCATCTTAGTGTTAGCTAAAAGAAATTGATCAATCATTATGATCATATTCTAAAGAAATAATCCTTCAAGATCAAAATGAGTATCTAAGGTTTACCTCAATATGGATAGTTGTGAAATAATTTGGGAGATTCAAAATTTGAGAATCTACAAAGGTGGAATTCAAAAACGCAATAGAGTGGGAATTTTGGATTTATATCTTTATAAGAGAATGACTTGATGAGTTTTGGTGCTTGCAAGATTTTACAATTGTGAACATGAAATTTGATGAATATGGAACTTTCTTTTTGTGTTTATGTTATCTATTAAATTAGTCTTGTAGTGTTTAAAGGGGATATTGAAGTATAAAACTCCAATAGTTAGTATTTAGGTGTTAAGAGTCAATGAATAAATGAATAAGCATGTATAGCAATTTGTCAAAGAGCTACTAGTAAGAGTTTAGACATGGTAGAGATAGTTTTACTTTTATAGTTAACAAATTGAACTAGATCCATGTTTATAGGGATTTGTTGATCCTCTTAAAGGTTATATAAATCATGTATATTATCCTTTCATTTAGATATAGATATTAAAAAAAATCATTTATGCATTATGTGTTTTAATTATCCATATTATTATACGAAAACAAGCACCTTCTTCAAATTATCTCATTTACAATATTTACATCAAAGGACAGTGTTTCCTTTCACCCACGTGTTTATTACTTACAATCAATTTTGTGATGGAGAAAATATTTATTTCTACCAAATAAATAACCTTTTTTGTAGATACATAAGTGAACACAACAAAATGGAAGAAAAAAAAAATAGTATTAAAGCCATTATCAACAAATACATGGAACTCTGTATTCTCAAATTCACAAATAATAGCCCTCATAAACAAAATATTAATCACATAAACTATCTTATTTAAAAAATCAACAATTGCATGTCTCTATCATCTCTCTTATTCTAGTAAAAAAGAAAGTGCATACAACCCCAAATAGCAATAGTCAAACGTAAACTTCTTATCGAACTCTGTAATAGCTTTTGGCTAGTAAGAATATTTAATATTTAATATTTATTTATTTTTTCCCCAAAAATAGGTAGTTCTATGTACTTCTATTTATAAATAAACAACCCAACTACATTCTCCACAAAACTAACACTTTGTGAAATAGATCTTGAATTAGTCCTTGATTTGGCACTACATCATTCACTCCACATTTTAAAAGTTTAAACATCCCAGTTTAATACTAGTTTATTCATAATTAACCTCCAAATACCCTAGAAAAAGTGAATAAACCTTAATAATTTGACTACCCTTTTTCAAGTGATGCAAGATTGTGTTTAACTTGGGATACTACTACATCAAACATCACAAGAAATATTTTTTGAGCATAATGGTCACAAATTTGGGCTAGATTAAAAAACCATCCATTGTCTCTTCCACCATGTTAAGTACTTATATCACACAATTCATTCATCTATCTCCAACTACCTATTATAGGATAAATCATTCTCTTCTACCTAGCTTCAATTAAATTTTTGTTTCCCTTCCCCCTTTCTTGGCCATAGTCCATCCACCTCTAAATTATTTTCTTTCTAGTTTTCTAGCTTCTTGTGGGCTTAAACCTACCTTTATATGTCATATGTACCAAAATTCATTCTAGCTCTTCTTATTGATTGCCCAACTTGTTGAATTTCTTAACTAACTATAAATCAAACTACAACTCTTCTTCTCTCCTTTCATCAAATATGAGGTTTTCAAGACATACTTCTAGCTACTTCTATATTATACTCTCTAAAAATCAATATGAATCCATCTCTTACCTCATCAAATAAGGGGCCTCCAAATATATATCCCTATTGGTAATCCATCTCTAATGTAGACTATTTTCATAGTAAGAATATTATGGACAAATCTTACTGATAGGCTACATTATTTCACATTGCAATTTTCTAAATCTTCTTCTCTTCTAGGGTAATTGCCAATGTTCTCCCATTATTTAGAGTATCACTGCTCAATGTCTTCATCCCATTCATCTTCTTCAAGTTTTATTTCGTGTGATATGAATTTATCCTTCTTCGTATTCTTCACTAAGACAAAATCCAAAGTATTAACTATTTCCACTTTCTCAAACTATTTGCAAAGAATATTTAAGATCTTCCATCTACTGTTAATTTTTCCAAGTCTAATAAGGGATGTAATATTTCCCTATTCAAAGTTAAATTAAAAATAAATATCCAAGGAAACTCAAAATATCAAGGGAACTCGAGAACTCAAATACTAATATTTTTTTGGTGATGCAAGATTAATTTTACCCTGAGATACTACTACATCAAGCATCCTTGACAAGAGTTTATTGTTAGTGTAGGTCTTTTTTTTCCTTATGTTAGGAGATATTTGTTTTTTCCCTTCACATATTATCAAGCTTTCTTTTGTTATTTAGGCATGGTTATTATGAGAACATGTGTCATTATCCATCAATTATATTTGTTTCTCTTACCCACATTTGGGTGGTTGAGTCTAACACTCCCTTTTGGATTTATATGCCACCTCTCATAACTATTTGATTGTCTTCATCTAAGTAGGTGCAACCATATAATTTTATATCAATATTGAGTACAAAAAACATTCAACTATTTTGGATAATTAGAGTTATTACACCTCTTGAATGTGTATGCCCCTATTTGTGCTATATATACAACACTTACCTCTCTTCTCTATTAGTTAGAAAGAGTAATTGTGAGCATGCATATATATATTCTCTTGTATATTGATTATTGATTTCTCTCTTTTCAAAATTCCATCTCTATTTCATTATTTTGATCTTTGATCATCTAGCAATTGGAGTGCATGTGATATATGACCATCAATAGATATTGGTTCAAATTCTCATTTATTAAAGAATATAAGGTATCAAAGATGAGGCGCTCAATATAGTTCATTTTGTATTCCTATTTTTTTGAGATATCTGAGATGATTGCTAATTTTTTTCTATTCAACCATCTTGTCCAGTAGACAAATCTTAATTAGGGGTGATCTTACTATTCACCTAGACATTAAAAATATTTAACTCACCTTTTATATTCACTTGTTGTTTTATCTCTTGTTAGGTTAGTGTTACAATTATGCCCATTCGACTAGGATCATTTATCCCTCCTACAGTCATCACCTTGAAGCTATCAAGGATCTAGTAAATCTTAGGAGACATAAAAAAAATAGTAATTCATCAAGTGTGGTATAGTCATAACATCAGTTCTTACATCTTGCTCAATCAAATTTCTTTTTATAAGGCATTTTCATGAATTACAATCAATTTTATCATAGCTTATTAATGCCAGTGTGACTAGGAAATAGTATCCCAAATTCAATCATGCATAACAATCCATCATATATCATGAGACATATTTGAGAAATTAGAGAGCCAAAAAGAACAATCTTTTAAACAAGGTATCATGCTAGAGTAGAAAAAATGTGCAATATCATGTAAGCAAATAGATTCCCCTAATTGAAATAATTCATAATGCAATGCCCCATTCCTTTTAATATTTACATATGTTCACATCATGTCATTTACAAATAAAGAGGGAAATTTTAATAAATTTTACCAATACATCAAAAGTTATATTCAAGATGACATTACATACTTAATTCTTCTAGCAATTAATGAAAGGCGTACTTAACAAATTAGGGTTGCATTAGTCACACACAAATCAAGGCCCCACAATATTCCATCACGGACGATTTTGTACACATCTTACAATGTCATAATTAGCATAGATTCTCTTCCACTTCATTCGAATAATCTAATGATGCATTACAATGCTTCCTCCCATATTGTACCTCTTACACACATATTCTAAGTCACCTAGACAATAATAACTAATCATAAAAGACTCCCAAACTCATGTGGATATCCAAGTTGGCCCTCTCCATGATCCTTAGAGATGTACACATATTAAATAATAAATTACAATAGTTTAAAAGGGTTGCAATAAGAATATAACCATCAATCCTAACATTTGTTAATCAACTAATAACAATGCTCTAATTTTCATAGTTAGATGTTCATCCTAATTAATCTCATCTCTTGAGCATGCATTGATATAAATGCATATTGGATTGTGATAGGTGTACCTAAAAACGTTTCTTAGATGTGTTTCTATGACTATATAATCCTCATATGACTTCTATGTAGGATCCATGTAAAACTAAATAAGTATAAAATGATTTGTTTACATAATGCTAATGACTAGACTATCTTACTATTGTTGCCTATTTTTTTTCCCTTTCAAGTCAAAAATAAAAATAAAAAAAATGGCTCCACATATGGTAAAAAAATTTGCTTAAAAAATTAATGGCCAAGGGATTTTAAAATCAAATCAAAGGTCTTGGGTTCATTAGAAAGAAGTTTTTGGAGGGATTGGAAATTTAGAAGAAATAAAGTCCTTTCACATTACGTATATAGTTAAAGGTTAAGTTTCCCTATCCACATAGAAAAAAAATAGCCGAATAACAAATAGTGACAAGAAATGAGTCCAATAATGTAGTAAAAATGTTCTCTGTAATAGAACACTATGTAATAGAACAGCTATTGTGATATTCTAAAGAGATTATCAATTCCAATATGATATTTATGTAAAGGTATCATCAATGCAGTAGTAATTTATGTAAAGGTCATGAATAGGTAATTATTGCCATCAAATTCAAACCACAAAAAACTCTAAGCATGGCTCTGAGAAACCATGGCTGGACTTCTCGTAGTCTCCTTCCTCTTCATCAACCTCAAAGGCCAGGCAATCGAAATCTATCACGGCTTCAGAACCCAGCTAATCGCCACCCTCCTAGGTTTTTTCGGCAAAACTATACAGTGGAGTTTCAAAGCCTAGACTCCTGGGCAAAAAAGGTTGCGACGGGCCCAAACTGCATTCCTATTGCAACCCGTAAGAAAAGTTTTGTTTCTACCAAGCAACCTCTTTCCTCCAAGCTACAACCTAGGGGCCAAAGACTGCAAAACTGTCCTCCCCTAACAATAGGGCTTCCCTCCAAGGATTTGCACACCATGGATCTACCCAATAGAGGTTTGTGAGCCAGGGTTTCCAGAAATGCCTTTCCCCCAGGGCCCACTCAATAGAGGCTTGTGAACAAAGACCAGAAATGGTTCAAGAAATCAATGGGAAGCAAACTTTTTGTGCTCCCATCGGATTCTTTAAATCCTTCGCTTGCCTACCTCAAGGAGAATGCCTTCTTTGCAAAATGGTGTGGTACTGGTGGGATAAGCAAAGACATCATGGATTGGTGGAAATCCTCCTTTCCAGAACTTATAGCAGTTAGACAAATGCAGAATGACTTCTTGTTCATAGAATGTGTGGATGCGGCATTAAAAAAAGTCATCACAAAAGGCAGTCCCTTATTCTTCCAAGGCTCCACCTTCCACTTCCTGGACTTAAAACCAGGGTTTGACCCAGCACAGCACAGATTCGAGAAAACTCCTATTTGGATATCCTTAGTAGGCCTTCCATCCGAGTTCTGGTGTCCAGAATCACTCCTGAAGATTGGTGATGCTCTTGGATTTCTGGTAGGGATTGAAGCAGAATTCTTTGAAGGTCAGATCGGGGATATAGCAAATATCTATGTTGAGATTGATCTGTCCAAAGGCTTCTACAATGAGCTTGAGATCATTTTAGAGTTGGGCAGATGGAAGCAAAAGGTGATAAGACTGGGTAAAGCAGTACCAGGCAAATGCTTGTTGAGAAACCAAATAGTTAATAATAGCTCCTTGGCAGCGTCTTTGGGAGCTCTCAACCTCCCTCTTCAGCACTTAGAAAAACTTGCAAGCTCAGATTCTCAAAAGAGGACCTTGAATCAAGAAACTCCACTGGAATCAGAAGTCGAGGTAACAGTCCAAGCTCTATCTAAGTCCCTTCGCCAGCCCCTATGTAATGTCTCTTCTCCTCCCCCGGTTTCAACTGTGATTCCAGATCCCCCGGCCCTCCATCCTCCTTCCTCTTTTCTGCGGCTTAGAAATAAGCTTGCAGGCCTGGCTTCCCCGCTTCCTTGTCTTACTCCCCTGGAATCCCATCCCTCCCCTACTTCTTGTCCACCTCTCATCTTATCCCCGATTGCCAAACCCCATTCCCAAAAGGTTGTTAGAAGCTTGTTCGGGCAAAAAAAAACTCCAACCTTGAGCAGAGGAGCTTTTAATATCTTTTCTCAACCTCCATCTAAAGCCACCAAAAGGAAAAGTTGTGTTAGGCTCAAGAACTCTAGGGGTACTTCTCACAAACTAAAACTCACTAAATGCAAAAATCTTCATCTTGCAAAAATACTGCAAGAGGAGGAGGCTATTGAAAATGACCTTAAGGCAGACATGGAGGAGAATGTTGAGACTTTTCTATCAGAGGGAGAAATTTCTCCTACTTCAGACAGTCCCCCTCCCAAGCATCTTTTTAACCTCTCATTGGAAATTCCTTTCCCTTTTCTGCTATCCCCGTCGTTCGAATCAAACAGTCTAGATTTTCCTTTTGATCAAGATAATCAGAATCTTCTTCAGTATGTCATGATAGGAGAGGAAGACCAGGATGCAATATTGGACACCCCCTTGGCAGTGCTCTACTCACAGATCAAGGAGAAAAGAAAGCTAGGGCTCCATCAGAATCAGGTGGGCCTAGAGAAGCCGGATTTTGGCTCATCCCCACCCAAGAAGGGCAGAAGATCTTTCATAGAGACCAGATCTCAGGACGGAATGGCAGAGAATTAGTCTAAACTATTGGATCTTTGGAAAGTAGGGAAGGGAAACCCCCTTCCTGAACAACAATGAAAATCCTTTCTTGGAATGTTAGGGGACTCAATGCCCGTAACAAACAGAGGATGATCAAAAGATAGATTCTTTTGGTCAGTGCAGACGTAATCCTATTGCAAGAAACTAAATTGGAGGAAAAGCTAGCAGTTGCCTTTGGAAATGGGATCAGTTCCTCATTCCAAGCTTCTCTGCAAATGATAGTAGCATCAGAAGATGCTTCTGGAGAACTAATGATAATTTGGAAGTCTTCTCAAATTAAAGCTGAAGGTATAGCATCTAGCAGGGATTAGATGCTTGCCAAAATCACTCACTTGCAGTCGAACACTTCTTTCTTTATAATCAATGTTTATGGCCCAGTGTCCATCTTCAAAAAGAGACAAACATGGTCTTCACTAGATGGAGTATTGTCCACCTTATCTGAGGAACAAGTCTTTATTGGGGGTGATTTTAATGCTATCAGGAGTGCATCAGATAAGAGGGGAGGTATCGTTCGCCTAGGGAGTGCCCAGCAGGATTTTAACAACTGGATTGAAAGGAATGGCCTTTTGGAAATAGACTCAGGAGACACCTACACATGGACAAATAGAAGGAAAGGCTTCAGTAATATAGCAGAAAAAATAGATAGGTTTTTCTAGCAAGGGGATTTGACTCTACTCCCTTTTACCCCCTCTTGCAATGTTCTCCCTTGCCCAGGCTCGGATCATTACCCCATTCTACTCTCTTTACAAGGCACTCAAGGATCATCCAGGACCCCTTTCAGGTTTGAAAATATGTGGATGAAAGAGCCAAACTTCCTTATGCTGATAGAAAACTGGTGGAAGGAAGAATCCTTTGAGGGTTCAAAACTTTTATGTTTCATTGCAAAACTAAAACTAGTCAAACAAAAATTGCTCCAATGGAACTCCCAGCATTTTAAAAACATCTTCTCATCAAAAAGACTCATACAAGAGCAATTATCATCTCTAAATGATAGGATTATCTTGGCTAGTTTGGATCAAGAATCCTTTCAATAGGAAAGGTCCCTCCTACTGGACTATGAAGACATCCTCTCTAAAGAAGAAATCTTTTGGAAGCAAAAATCAAGAGAGAACTGGCTCAGAATGGGGGACAAAAACACTTAGTTCTTCCATAATATAACAAAAATCAGAAGGAGCGAGAATTGGATATCTAAATTACAAATCAGAAATAACCAAATCTCAGAGGATCCGGAGGCTATAAAGGAATAGATTATTTCCTACTATTCTAATCTCCTGAATAACAATTAAGGATCCCACCTACTGGACCAAAAAAAGTTGTTGTCTGGGATCCCCAAGATTATATCAGAGGAACAAAATCTGAAGCTAAATGGGAAAATAAAAATGGAAGAAGTTTTCCAAGCTTTAAATCAGCTCCCCTCTGGTAAGGCACCAGGGTCGGATGGCTTCCCTACAGATTTCTACAAGAAATGTTGGCATATCTTAGGGCAGGAACTCTCGGAAGCTCTAGAGTGTTCAAGAAGATCAGGGAAAATTCTTAAAGAAATAAATAATACCTTCATAGCACTCATTCAAAAGAAGGAGAAGGTAGAAAACCTTGGAGATTATAGGCCTATTTCCCTATGCAACAAAGTTTATAAAATCCTCTCAAAAGTGATGACTAATAGACTGAAGCCTCTCATGAACAACATCATCTTAGAAGAACAGACAAGGTTTGTACCGGGCCAATCAATTCTTGATGGAGTGATAGTAGCGCAAGAAGCAATCCACACCCTCCAAAGCACAAATAGGCCAGGTATGATAATAAAGTTAGACATCAAAAAAGCTTATGATAGTGTAGATTGGCGTTTCCTTTGTAAAGTTATGCAAGCTTTTGGCTTTGATAATCAATAGATAAATTGGGTTTTTGAGTGCATCTCAATGCCCAAATTCTCAATACTGGTTAATGGAAAACCAACGGTTTTTTTCTCTTCTTCAAGGGGCATTAGGAAAGGGGACCCCCTATCTCCTTTCCTGTATATAATAATGGGGGAGGCTTTGGGAAGGGCCGTCAAAGCTAGTCATGTCAATCAAAAGTTAGAGGGAATCAAAATAACTGAAGACTTTGTAGTCACCCACCAGCAATTTGCGAATGACAATCGCCTCTTGGGGATAGCAAATGTAAAGGAAGCCACTCATCTCAATCAGATTTTAGAGTTGTATGGTAGGGCTTCAGGTCAATTAAGAAACAAGGATAAAACTAAAGCCTTCTTCTTCACAACTTCAATCTCACTACAAAATAGAATCCTTAGAATTCTAAAGTGCAAAGAAGGAAGTCTTCCATGTACTTATTTGGGCATTCCAATAGATAGAGGCCTAAGGAATTCTAAACTCTGGGATCCCCTAAAACTCAAAGTAGAAAGAAGTGAAAATGCCTGGAAGGGCAAATGGTTGTCTTGGGCGGGAAGACTAGTGATGATCCAAGCAGTGATCTCGGCCCTGCCAATTTATCTATTATCTATCTTATCCTTAACATCTAGTGCCAATGCCTTCATAATCAAGAAGATGAGAAACTTATTTTAGCAAAACACCTAAGAGAAGCATAAGATTTCTCTAATAGCCTGGGACAAAATTATTAAGCCCAGACCAATGGGTGGTCTAGGCATCAAGGACTTTAAATTGCAAAATATAACCTTGGGGGCTAAACTAGTATGGAAATTCATCAAAAACCCGAGTGCTTCTTGGGTCAAAATGCTGGCAACAAAGTATCTCCCAGATCAGAATCATCTTAACATCCTTAGATCAGGCAACTTCCCCAAAGGGTCCAGATTATGGAACTTTATCATCTCTTGTAGAAATCTGATCTCAAATTCAATTTCTTGGGATATTCATGAGGGCTCATCAAGCCTATTTTAGGAGGACTCCTGGGGTGGTTATCCACCTCTGAGAAATCTAATCCCTATCACTGAACACTGGCTCAAGCAGATTGGGGCTCTAGAGTTAGAGACTATCTGGAAATGGCTGACAAATCGAATCCGCAAAGCTAGAAATGGAAATCAATGGAGGGTCTGCCGATACCAAGGGAGGATCTGGATGAACTCTTAGGCCACCTAGAGGCGAGAAACATCAGCCCTCGAAGAGGAGAAGATTCTCTCATTTGGGTGCCTTCCAAAACAGGACAGTATAACTCAAAAGATGGATACAAAATTCTTGTTAGCCCTATAGAGCAGGGCAATCACAATATCCCTCTAAAGATGTTCTAGAGCTCCAAAGTCATACCAAAAGCAGGCATCTTTGCATGGTTGGCAGTCCGAAAAAAAATTCTAACTGCAGATAAGTTCACAAGAACGGGCTATGAAGGACCTTCAAGATGCATCTTGTGTAAAGCCCAATCAGAGTCAGTGGATCATCTCCTCTTGAATTGTCCCTTTGCTTCTAAAAGCTGGAGATGGTTCTGTGCTAAATTGGAGCTGATCATAGCTTTGCCGAATGAAATCAAGTCTCTATTCCAAAGTTGGCCCCTTCATACAAAGGAGAGCTCTCTGAGCCAAATTATAGAAGTGTCTCCATCATGCTTAATTTGGGAATTATGGAAAGAAAGGAATCGCAGGCTATTTGAAGGTAAAGCTAGGAATCAGGAATCAATTATGAATTCAATTGAATCGGCAATAGTGGACTCAGTCAACAGCAAAATAGCCTTTTCTCTGGACCAACCCAAAGCTTTTTCCTCATGGGACAAGATTATCAGTCAAAAGTGGCAAGGCGTCATTATCCCCTCATCTTCTCGCCAAAAAACCAACGATAGGAAAGATGCAATCTAGTCCCCCCCAAAGCTATATTGGGTTAAACTGAACTTTGATGGGGCCACCAGAGGCAATCCTGGCCCTTCCGAAATAGGCTATTTCATCAGAGATCAAACAGGAGCAATTATCGGGAAAATGGCAAAACCAATCCCTCCAGACACCAATAATATAGCAGAGTTCACTGCCCTGCTACTTGGCTTGAAGGACTGCATCACCCATGGCCTTAAAAATGTTTCAGTGGAAGGAGACTCGAAGATAGCAATAAATTCTATAAGGAAGAAGAAAATCCCCAACTGGAGGCTCCAAGCTTTATTGGAAAGAATTCTAGAAAATTTGAACAGTCTTGAACACTTTGAGGCAAAACATATCTACAGAGAAGCAAATGAAGTGGCGGATACCTTATCAAAAACAATAGCTCAAGGCACCTTCATTCACTGGTGGTCTCAGGGCTTCTAGCCTTCTCTTAAAGTAGATCGGGCAAGTTAACAAGACATGCTCAGATAAGGTCTGGGGACGCCGCTTGCTAGTAGACTAGTGATTCGCAGATATTGAATTTGAATGTTTTTTACCCGCCCTCTTCTTGGCGGTTGATCCCAATGGCTATTTCCCTCTTCAAATTAAGTGGTCAATTTAACTTGGGGCTCAAGGTGGGCCTAGGTTATCCTAGCTAACAAACCGCTAAATTAAAATATGCCCCCACAAAAATGGGATTCTCGAAGCTCCAGCTGGAGAGCGTCGTCACTTAGTCCTTTGCATGAGTTGTCTGCAGGCTAATCCTTCTGTCTGCACTTGAGTTGATTTGGCTTGATTTGGGCATTTAATCTCCACCACCTTCATGTGAGCCTTTATTGCCCCTCTAATCCTCATTATTGTTGATGAGTCGTGTGCCCGTTTTTCCTGCCGAAGCATTTTCACTTCACTTCCTTCTCTCCTTCCGGCATCCTCTGGTTTCTCTTCTTGCCTGTCCTTTCCCTCGGCCACCATGTCCTCTGAGCCTCCGTTCGGTTTTATCATGAGTGTTTACCCCAGGCCTATCTCTTGCTTCGATGCAGACACTCCTATCTCACTTAGTGCCACTACTAACTACAGAAGGATAACAGATTTGAGAATTAAACGTCTCCTTCTCCATGCGGACCTTGTAGTTTTACTTGCAGTCAAATTGATTCTGGGTAGCGCTCATTTGAGCAGGGATGAATATCCAAGAGACAACACCAGCATCTCCTCCAAATTCGTGGCCTCTCTGTTGGACCAGAAGCTACCAGGGAACTCTTTCCAGTGGAAATTCTTCAAGAATTTCAAGAAGTCTTGAATAAGGCCCTCCATGACTCTAGTGCACCCAGACCAAGTGACCGAATTCTTTTTAACGCTCACATTGAATTAATCAAATACTATCCATTCCTACTGGACCTGAAGGGTAAAGAATTGGATAGACACAGAGTCTTTACCAGTGTAGGTTTGAGCTACCTCAAGTGGAGATTCTTAGGAGATGACCTAGAGACTCAAGGAAAAGAGGAGGATCTCTTCTAGTTTGCAAGGTTGAATGGAATCCTGCCTATGAACGCTGCAAAAGTAGAACCAAAACTAGGGTGAAGTTGCAGAGGTGGCCCGAGCAGAGGCCGTAGGAGCACGGGTCATGGTCGGGGCATTTCAATAGGCAGAGGTCGTGGTCGCTTAAGAATGCAGCTGCCACAACCCGACCCCCCACTCCAAGCTAGGCCTTTTTGTCGATATTTCATTTTGATTACTGGACACTTAATTATATCTATATATTTTATTTGACTTTAAACTTTCATGTTTAAATACTCTGGTTCTAGGTAGTCAGAATTCTGTCATTATCATTAATAGTCCGTTTAATTTTCTCTAGACTATTAAAATTTTGGATGGCCTTGAAAAAATGGCTAAACCATAAGCCTAAAGGTCTCTAGCTCTTGGAGGGAGCTATGCTATCTTGAGCTTTCTAAGAGCAGATGTTTTTTTGAATGCTATGGAACTCAGAGATTAACCTATGTATTTAATCAAATTAATATAAATATGGCTTTGCCTTTACCGATCAAAAAAAAAAGTTGCCCTATCCATGTAGTTTTCCATGTAATTGAATCATTCCTCACATAGCATGAGCTCATTTAGGGTTTTTATCACAAGAGATTGAATTGTTTTCATGTTTCTGCAAGTTCTCTCGATGTAACAAACTCACCATGACATCAATGAAGGCTCCAAGGGCTATTGCATATCGCACACATACTTACCAGTTTTCAGGTGGTTCATCAACAAAAAGGCCTAATTTCCAAAACGTTTCTTAGTTTTCGGGGGGTTGAAGAACTAGTTTAAGAGGTATGGATGTGAAATATGCCCCTATTTTGCAAAGTAAAATGTGTAAGGAGTTGGACTCATGAAGATGATTGTAGATGCCCGATTCAGAGACCATGCATGCATAAAAACATGTTTGCATCTTGTTGTTAATGTCTTCGTTGTTTTGTTTTCACTGAAGTAAAGTTTGAGTTTATGCCTCTGGATTTTTATCTGAAAACATAAGGAGGTTTTTAATAAAGAAGAGCAATAAATAAATGCATAGAAGGGTGATAAACATACACCAAAAAAATGTATTTCTTTGTTTTAAGAAGTTCATGCCAGTCTTGAAAAGATTGCAAGGTTCATTGAAGAAAAGTGTAAGGAAAAGAGCACAGTATCATATGCTTGTTATAGTGTGCAAACCAAGAGGAAAACTCTATGGTTTTGTCATTTCATAGTGCTGAATAATAGCATGAGCAAATTTGACCAACATTGAAATATCATTTAGTGTTCGCAGTTACAAGTCTTTTGTGTTCACTAATAAGGTTTTAGATCTATGTAAAGGAAATGACCTCACACCTTATAGTGATAAAATCTACTTATCTATTAGGGACATGAAAAAGGAGAAGAGACTGTCATCTACATTGTCCATGAGTGGACCATAAGCTTAATGCATAGAGGACAATGCCTAAAAAATTGTGACTATGTTGATAAAGATCAAGTGTAGAAGAAGGTGTTGAGACAGCAATACAGGTAGCCTTCTGACAAACAAAACATATTTAAGAAAGATGGTGCATGAAGATCATGAAGGCACAATGAACCCTTGCATGAGATAGTCAAAACAAGTTAACTATGGTTGTATCTTCAAAGGTATGATGGGCTTTGGACAGTGACATGTAGATAGAACAATGGATGGAATTTGCAAAGACAATCAAAGACATTGTTGCAGGTTTTTATCACAGCCAAAGGATATAAATGAGGTCATTGTCTTAGTGATACTCTCAAGAGAATGGTCACATTTTCAAACCTCCATATAAAAAGATAGTAGAGTCTCATTGTTTGGTCATCCACAATCATGAGGTGAATGTAAAGAACAATAAGATCAAGGAGTAATAGCAGACCAAAGAAGGAAATGTCAATGACAAGACTATCTAAAGTAGATGGCATTTTGACAAACACAGACATGGCTAATGTTATCTAAGCTATTGGGAATATTAGCATGGATATAATGTTTGAAGGTATTCATAAACAAAACCCTGACTAGGGTGATAAGAGCGGAGCAAATTAAAGGTTTTGAAAGCACTGTTGTCAATCAAGAGGCAAAGGTTTGAGAGATAGAGACAAGAATTTTGAAAATGGACGACTGATATAATGCATTCAGTACAAGGAAATATGTGTAAGAGGGGGAATGTATAGTGATCACACATTTAGAAAGTGTGAAGACAAAAGTTCCAATCTCATACATAGCAGTCCAAAGGAAGGTCGTGCTTGTTAAGAGTCACATATAGACAATAAGGGTAAAGAAAGATACTAGTTGAAGATAGATACATTACTGCACTCAGAGAAGAAACTCCAAGACTCCATTGATAAGCACAATGTTCATACTGAAATAAGGAAATGATAATCCATACTAGGGAAGTGACCAAATGATTATCAATGGACCATACTGAAACAAGGAAATGATAATCCAAGATAGGGTAGTGGCCAAATGACTATGGTAATCCATTTGCATAGGTATATGAGACCAAGGTAGTCAAGAAAGAGCAGTAGACTAACATAAGGAAGTAGGTGAATCTCCAAAGCAAGAAAGTAAACATTAAACCTCATGACAAGGGATCAAGTACCAATGAGTCCATATACTCAGAAAATTAGTAATAGTATGTCTTTATAGATCAAAGAAACAGAGGACTAAAGGAACTATCACAAAGGTATTTTTTAGTAGTCCATAAAGGGATCCATCACTTATTTTCAATGATCAAAGATTACACAAAACCTTATATATGGGATATGAAGGTTAAAGGTAGTAGCACCAAGAACTTGTAATGACAGTCCTAATGTCATTCTGGTAATAAAAATTTTAAGGTCAGGCTCAAGTTACAGTCGTAAAATATGAGGACATTTCCATAAGCAAGAGAAGAAACACAATCCTTATAGAGAGACAACAAAAGAGCTCAAGTTATCTTGTAAGCAGTTGATACTTAGAGTTATTACAGATAAATCACAAACAAAAGTCAAATTTCATGATGGAATAGTGAAAGAATAGGGTATGCTACAATTCAAGCAACAGTTCCAAGGTTTTTTGATAGTGATATTAGTGAAAGTGTAGTTGAAAGATATTAGGAATGTTGCAGAGATTAACAGGGAAAGCTACTGTCTTAAGGACAATGAAGAAATTCTCAAATGCATAGTGGAAACATCACTTAGCAAAAGACCTAAGATATTAAGGATTTGATAATGATCAAAGCTTGCTAAAAGTATGATTCAAAGGGTTTGAGCCACTGTTATAGTAGTCAAAATCAAGTAAAAAGAAAAGGCCTTTGAGGTTGATATAGATCATAAATATATTTAAGGGCATTCACGACAGCCACATAGAGCAGTGATAAGAATGCAATCATGTTAGCAAGCAAAGACAATCATGACTATTGATTGTTTATTAGAGTTAGATGGCAAAAGGAGAAGTTCTAAAGTAAGAAGTAATCAATTGACATATCATGCAACCAGTTGAAGGGGATGTTGACGAGGTTAGAGGTAAAGATTTAATTCATGCAGCAGTTTGAAGCTTAAAAGGTGGAGTTTTAAAGAAATTGGAGTAGTTCTAGTCTAGTTTAAGGCCCCACATGGGTAACACATGAGTTAAGACAAGTTTTGGACCTACAAACCTTTAGTTTAGAGCACTTTCAAGGCCTTCTTCACATGATTTTTTATCACATTCCACCCAAAGGAGATTCATCATACTAATTAGAGAAGATTCCAAAGAGGAGAGATGTCAGTTCAAGAGAGATTCAACTTCAACATCCAGATCAAATTGGCATAGTTGATCATCAGTCTAACTTTTAGTTAAGAACAACTCATTCTTTGTTAAATCTTATTCTATTCTTCTTTTCTTCTTAGTTATTTCTTTATGCTTGCAATACACAGTAGCAAGAAGCATTGTAACTCAAAAAATTTAGAAGTAATTTCTCAGTTTTTAGAGTACTTTCAGATAGTAATGCAAAGGATTCCTTTCATTTTCAATAAAGAGCATTAGTGTTTGATGCTCTGCAAAATGGAAGGATTAGTAAAAACTTGTTTTAATAGCTAAACACACACAAGGAAACACAAGAGACAAGAGTTAGTCATTAGTGTTAGCAAATCAAAGATTGAATACTATCCTAAGCAAGCATATCAAGAAAGACACTACTAAACAAATAGAAAGCTTAAGGAATCTACAAAAAGTAACCAAACATTTCCATATGCTCTCTACCATGCTGGTAGCTTCTCCTTCCTTGTTCCTCTCCTCTCAAAGTTCCAAATAAGTGTAGCTCTCAGTAGCTTTTTGCACTAGGGATGCCTTATGGAGGTTCAAGATTGACAAATGATTATTCTAAATGCTATGCAAGTGTGAACAAACTAATATTCAGATGCTATGAAATGGTAATGATTTATTTTAGACCAAAATAACAATGTATTTATGATTTTATGTTAAATGCTCTTCTCTAAAATTCACTATATCTGGATTATGAAGAAATGGGCTCTATTTATAGGAAAAATGGAGCAATGGATGGTTGAGATTGAGTAATCTCAACAAGGGTCAGGATTGAATGATATTTCAATCCATGTGAGGACTTTCAACCCAATCCCAGGATGACAAACGTCAACATGAGATAGGTTGAGAGGAGAGGGAAGAAGCATTAAATGCTTGACATGCCTGAGGGTTAACTTGGGAGGTAAGGTTAATGTTGGGTTGAGTGAATAAATTCATTATCCAAAGAATAATGTTTTTATCCAATGGATAAACTCTTGTGCAAGAGTTAGTGAGGATAACCATGGTCAAAGCCATAAATGTTTGAGGAAACACATGGGTTACATGAGAGTTGAGTTAGGGGTCAAAGTCCCTAACCATGGGTGGAAGTGGATTTAACCATAAATGGTTATGTAAGAGCCATTAATGTTATGGAAGACTTTAGAGGTTAGATTGTTGAACACACAAAGCATTTAATATTTTTCAAAGACTTTGGAGTCTTTGAGAAGTGACTCCAAGTTCCTTAGGAATGTGACAATATTTAGAGGATGGATTAGAGTAATTAGGAAGGGGTTAGAAGAATCTAGAAGGGGGTTAAGATTGCAAGTGGGTTTGGTAGGTGAGTGAAAATAGGATTTTTATTAAAATAAAATTCATTTATTTCAACAGAATAAGTGCAAGTTGCATTTTTAGGAAAATGCAAGTGGGGGGGATTTAATGATTTAAATAAATGTTTTATTTAATCTATTTAAAAGAGGAAAGGGGATTTAATTGAATAAATAGGATTTATTCATTTAATTGATTGTGAATTTGGTTTAATGAATTAATTAAAATAAATTCAATAATTTATTTAATTAATAGGAGAATGTTTGAAGATAAATTAATTAAATATTAATTTAATTAACTGATGGCTAGCGGGTTTTTTAATCAAATAAATAGAAAATATTCATTTAATTAAAATGGACAAATTTATGTGACTACATTTGCCCCTCTTTGAGATGATGCAGTTTATCGCGTCGTTTCAAAGAAAAAAAAATAGGTGTGAAGAAATATGCCCCATAAAATGTTAATTTAATGGGTGGTATGCCCCCTTGAGAGATGGGCCGATTTTTTTTTGAAAAATCGGGCGATCTCTCGAAAAAGAATGAAAATTGGTGGGATGATAGAAGAGAAGATTTTAGTAATACTGGTGATAAAATAGAAGAAATTGGAGATAAAATGAAGAAATGGGAGACTCGGGAAGTTCACGAGGACCATGACGATGAGCAGGGGAAAATTAGGGTTACAACGAAGGGTATATATGGGGAGGAAGGGGTGAAAATAGGCTCATTTGCATTCATCTCCATAGTGAATTTTGAGCTCTGATAGTGACCTTTTGAAAGAGCAAACAGCAGTCAGGATGTCGGTGCCGATAGCAGATCATCGATTAGAGCGAGTCCATCGATTCCAGCGGCTAGATGACTATGGACCAGCAGTATGTGAATTTGAATTTTTTATTTTTATGCATTTTTTATAGGTGTTTTGCTTAGTCCAAGTTGAGTCAATACAATAGCGCTAAAACTATGTTTTGGTGTTGTTGGCAACTGATGCTCTGCAAAAAGAATTAGAAAATATGTTTGATGGCAACACACACAAGAGCACAAGAAACAAACGTTAGTGTTAGCAACAAAAGATTATCCTAAACAGGCATATCAAGAGAGATATTAAGCATGAAATAGAAAGCATATAAACATAGAATAAAATAGCTAATCAAGATGCTCATAGTTGCTCCTCCCTTGTTCCTCTCCTCTCCAAGTCCCAAATGAGTGTAGCTCTCAGCTTTTAGCACTAGCCATGGATGCCATATGGAGATTCAAGATAGTTGAATATGATAAGCAAATGCTATGCAAGTGTAGATAGTGATGCTATGAGAAAGCTCTATGCTAATGCCAGTATAACAACAATACTCTAATGCTTCTTTTTGCTTGAGGAGAAGGGTTCTATTTATAGAAGAAATGGGGAAATGAAGGGTTAAGATTGAATGGTTTAATCAAGGGCCAAGTTTGAAAGTTGGGGATCCATGTGCACAATTGGCACCAATAAAATGGTGACAAGTGTCAACATAGGATTGGGTTGAGAGAAGAGGTTGGAGGCATTAAAGGCCTGAGAAGACCTCATGGTTATCTAGAGGCTAAGGGTCAAGTCCAAATTAAGATTACCCACTGGATTAAGAGTTAATCCAAGGATAAACCTTTGTGCAAATGTTTAAGAGATAATCATGGTCAAAGCATTAATGGCCTGATGAGACCTTTGGGTTGGGTAGAGGTTGAGTCAAAACAAATGTTTTAACCATGTGGGAGGGTTTGAGGTAACCATTAATGGTTATTGGAGACTTTGGGGATTAAGTGGTTGAAGGTTGAAAGCCTTCAATGGTTATCAAAGACTTTGAGCCATTTAGTGGTTGAAGGTTGAAAGCCTTTAATGGTTATCAAAGACTTTGAGGGTTTGAGAAGTGACTTCCCTTTTGCTTAGGAATGTGACAAAGTTTAGAGAAGGGGTTAGGTTATTTAGAAGTGATTAGAAAATTCTAGAAGGGGTTTAGGCATGCAAGTGGGAGAAATTTTGGTATTTTCAATTAAAATAAAATCATTTATTTCAATTAAATGGTGTAATTTGCATTTGGATAAATATTCAAATAAATATTAATTTATTTAAATGAGAAAACTGAAGATAAAGCATTAAAATGCTTGAAGACTTTGAGGGAAACCATTAAAGGCTTGAAGACTTTAAGGAAAACCATTAAAGTCTTAAGAAGACTATAGAAGGAAGCCATGAAGTTTGAAGACTTTAAAGCCATCAAGTTTGAATACTTTAAGGGAAACCATTAAAGGTTTCAAGTGGGTGAGGATAAATAGGATTTTAAATAAATAATTTATTTAAAATAGTTGTGCAACTTGCTTTTGTAGGAAAATACAAGTGGGTGGAGGATAAAGGTGATTTAAATAAATTATTTATTTAAAATAATTGTGCAACTTGCTTTTGTAGGAAAATACAAGTGGGTAGAGGATAAAGATGATTTAAATAAATGTTAATTTATTTAAATGTGAGAGGTGGGATTTTGGGGGATTTAAATAAATATTAATTTATTTAAATGTGAGAGAAGATTTAATTAAACAAATATGATTTATTTATTTAATTAATGGTCTGAATTTGGTTAAGTGAATTAAATCAAATAAATTGAATAATTTATTTAATTAATAGGAGAAGAGGGTTAAGATGAATTAATTAAATATTAATTTAATTAATTCATTAATTGATGGTTAAATAATCAAATAAATACTAAGTATTCATTTAATTAAGTGGACAGATTTATGTGACTACAGCAACTAATTTAGCATTTTTGTGCCGCTATGGCGCTTTTGTATAGTGGGTTCAACGCTATTGTCAAGTGTAGCACTATTGTATAGCTGATTTAGCACTATTGGATTTTTAGCACTATTGAATAGTTGATTGACCACTTTTGTTTTTATTGTATAGTTGTTTTAGCGATTTTGTTGGTTTAGGGCTATTGGGTAGTTGATTTAGTGCAGTTGTCAGGATATTAGCGTTGTTGTGTGCAGAATAACACTTTTGTTAGGAAGGTAGATGCTCCAGTGTTTTTGAAAAAGAATCTCCTGATGCCAATGATGGATGGATGGAGATGTGAGTTGAGAGTTGTTTTCAACCATAGCAGGCCTGATGAGACTTAGGTCATTAGGATAAATGTCTGTTGTAGTCTAGGTGTGCCATGATTGCGTACCTGCTGAGACTCAAAGATACTTGATCAAAGTATCTATTGATAGTCTAGGTTTAAACTTAAGAAAGTTTGAAACAAAACAACTGATGATGATGGTTGATGCACGTGTGTAGGAGGATCTCCGCGTCTTACAGATGTGCAAGAGGCATCTAGCCACACAGGTGTTGTGTGATCGTTTGACAGAGACCAAGATGGATTGTATTACAGTGACTGGCCTGTACGATGTTATGCATATGCCCATGACTTAGATGAATTGTGGTTTGATCACAACATTGGCAGAGCGGTGGCATAGTGAGACATGCACATTTCACTTGGCGCGGGGGGAGATGATAGTTACACTAGAGGATGTATGGCGCATCCTGCACATTCCCATTTGTGGAGAGCTAGTAAAGTATGACCGAGGGTGGGGAACAGCAGCAGTGCATAGATTCTTTGATGAGGATGTCTTCATTGATGATGGGTCAGTAGCTTGGGAGGATATAGCAGTGTTGTACGAGCCATTACCAGTTGTGCTAGCAGGGATTGTTAGAGGACTGTTGTTGGCATTATGTGAACCGGTATGAGGACATGATGACATTGCATGTTGTCATTGATGTCAATATGCTAAAGGAGTGAACCGGTATAATGTAGTGAACTGGTATATTGAAATAAGCAACTGACATTGTGAACCGGTGTGTTGGTATGGGAACCGGTACATGGGAACCGGTGTATGACTACTGATTGGTAGTCTCAACTTCAGGGTTTCCAGTTGAAGTGTTTAAGCCTGTGTGACTCAGCTGATGACTTTGTGTGATGAATTTGCATTGTAACGAAGAACAGATTGTGTTGCCACGCCAGCCCTGTGCGCATGAAGGATCTTGCATGAAGGAGATTGATCCTATCTACCTCGGGAAGTCTATAAACGGTGAAAACACGTGATGGGTTATTCGTCGCCATGCAAGTGGTAAAGAAGGAACGATGGAGATTGTCTCAAAGTGTTCAATGATCAAGATTGAACTGTTTGAACTACTTAACCTAAATGTTCTAGGTTTAGGGTTTATGTTATCGACCTAACTGTTCTCCTATAAGGTTGATGTTGTGTTTCTTTCTAAAGTTGTTGGCAAAAGTTGTCTGTAAGTATCCAAGTGAAGTGATACGTGATTCTTGCCAAACCAAGAGGAAAGAAGTAATACCTACAGAGTGTGCATGCAGAAGGAAGAAAGGAACTGAAACGGATTTGTATTGGCATTGAGTGCTGTTACCAGATCATTGTAATATCTGTTGATCTCTAACCACCTCAACAGTTGGAAAATCCCTTAACAGGGTAGCCTTAACCGGCTTGTTGTAAATCCTTTAACAGGGTGACTCAAATTCATTGAGTTCTTGAAATCCTCTAACAAGGTAACCTCTAACAGGATTTAACCCTTAATCGGGTGATCCCTAGCAGGATCGGTTCCTAGCAGAACCTATTGTAAATGTCTCTAACCGGACAAGGCTTCTAACAGAGCAGACTTCTAAAGAGTTCAAAGAAAAGCTTGTGGGTATTCATTCCCACCGTGGTTTTTCCCAGTTGGGTTTCCACGTGAAAAATCCGTGTGTCATGTGTGGTGTTATCTTATAATGGTTTGAGTGATTTGTGTTTGAAGGTAAATCATGTTGATCTAGTTGTTTTTATATATATCTTTGATATCAGATAACTTGTTCATGCACTAGGGTGAAATTGAAATGAAGTATTAGATTGTATGAAAAGATAAGTGTCAATCGGTTTATGCTTGTCTCAGTAATCTTGGGTTTTTGCCGGTTGTACTCTGGTTAAGACTAGTATTACAGTTTGTCTATCAAAGTGCAGTGTCTACAGAGAAACCAGTTGAGGAAAGTGATTTTTGTCTGTACTGATTCACCCCCCCCCTCTCAGTACCGGTTTGGTACTCATTGTTCATCAATTGGTATCAAAGCATCCTCCAGGTCCTCTGTGTTGTAAGCTTAACCGCTTGGGGAAAAGATCCTTGTCTAATGATGAAGAGGGAAGGTCCAAAGTTCAACAGAGACAACTTCAAAATATGGAAGGACAGAATGAAGATATACATTAGAAGCATGGGTGCTCAACACTGGAACTATGTTGAGAATGCATATGTCATCCCTACCGGTACTCTCACTGATGACCAAAGAAGAGAGATTCAGGAGAATGGGCAAGTCATGGAAGCGCTAATCAGTAGTCTATCTGACATTGAGTTTATTGATGTCCAAGATAAAGATAATCCTAAGGAAGTATGGGAAGCTCTGGAGAATATGTATGGCAGAGATGAGCATGTAAAACAAGCTAAGGAAGAAAGCCTTAGGGGTAAGTTTGAAGACATGTGGATGATTGAATGTGAGAACATCCAACAATATGGGATAAGAATCAAAACGGTTGTTGGAGACATTAAGAGTGCAGGAGGGAAAATAGAGGATTCTACCATTGTGAGCAAAGTCCTGAGATCCTTATTACTGGTCTACACAATAAGGGTTGTTGCTATTTAGGAGCTGAGCTCTATTGACAAAACCAAGGTATCCCTAGACTCCATCATTGCTAAGTTGACTGCATATGTGTTAAACAGCTTTGATGGTAGTATTCAAAAGACTGAGTTAGCCTTTAGGGCATCTGCTACACCTTCTAGAAAAGGAAAGGAAATCAGTACCAGCTGTGAACCAAGGCAAAGCAGAGAAATGAATGATGAGGAGATCCTTATGGAGTTTGAAGCCCTTCTTGCCAAGCGACTCCCTAAGGGAACCGGTAAATACAAAGGTAAGCTCCCTTTAAAATGTTTTTCTTGCAATCGGATTGGACACATTGCTATAAATTGTCCTAATGGAGATAACAAAGACAAACCAAAAAGGTTTAAGAAATTCAAAGGAGGAAACATGAGAAACTACTTTGTAGCAGTTGATGAAAGAGTTACTGATGAGGAGTCTGAAGATGAAGAAAGTGAAGATATTGTGTTTGTGGCTATCAAGGAAGATGTATCTAACAAGAAGACTCTTGTCTCCTGCTTTGATAATTCCAATGACTAAATTATTGACAGTGGTTGCTCTCACCATATGACTAGTGACCGGAGTAAGTTTCTATCTCTGGAAGAGTATGATGGTGGTGTGGTTCACTTTGGAAATGATGCACCATGCATGGTAAAAAGCAGAGGGTCCATCTCTTTGAATGGAAAGAGCAGTGCTAACAATGTGTATTGGGTTGAAGGTCTTAGACACAACCTTTTGAGTGTTGCCCAGCTGAACGACAATGGACTCACTTTGGAGTGTGCAGAATCAAAGGAAAGAATGGGGAATTGGTGGCAACTGGCATACAGACCAAAGGTAACCTATTTCAGCTGAATGCAAACATCAATACATGTCTTATGGCCAAGTTCGATGAAAGCTGGATATGGCATAAGAGACTCTGCCATGTAAACTTTGATAACATTGTGAACGCCAGTAAGATCAAGACAGTTAGAGGATTGTCGGTGCTGAGCAAACTGGAAAATACCTTGTGCAGAGAGTGTCAACTGGGGAAAGTGTCTTCCTCAACCTTTAAAGGTAAATCTTTCACTGCAGACAATTTACTTGATCTTGTGCATACTGATTTATGTGGTCCTATGAAAACCAGAAGTGTGCAGGGAGATAGGTACTTCATGATTCTCACTGATGACTGCTTAAGGATGATGTGGGTCACATTCTTGAAAGAAAATTCTGAAGCTTTTGGGAAGTTCAAAGCCTTTAGAGCATTAGTGGAGAAGGAAAGCGGCAAAAGGATCAAGTGCCTTAGAACTGACCAAGGAGGAGAATTCACTTCCGGTGAATTCAAAAAGTACTGTGAAGATCGTGGCATCAAGAGGCAATTGTCTACTCCCCGGACTCCAAAGCAGAATGGTCTAGTAGAGAGGAACAGCCAGACTATGGTTGAGGCAGCCAGAACAATGTTGATTCAAGGGAAGGTTTCTCACACCTTTTGGAGAGAAGCGGTGAGCACAGCAGTCTACACAATGAACCGGGTACTCATTAAGAAAGGTAAGGATAAAACTCCTTATGAGTATTGGACCGGTAAGACACCTATTGTAAGCTATTTTATAGTATTTGGTAGCAAATGTTACATCAAGAGGAGTGAACCTCAGAGCAAGTTTGAAGCCAAAAGTGATAAGTGAATATTCCTAGGATACTCCACCAAGAGTAAAGCTCTCAAATGTTTCAACAATAGGACTCAAAGAATTGTTGAAAGCATTAATGTAAGAATTGATGAGACCTCTGAAAATCCTGAGGAAACCGGCAGTGAGCAAGTGGTAAATGAACTGGTTGTAACCTTCTGGGAACCGGCTGCCAGTCAACCATGTACTAGTAACAGTGTTCCTACACGGGTAGATGTAGATGCTGATACTAATGGAGAAGAAGATGACGAAGAAAAGCAAGAGGAATTTGTTAAGACCATTCCTCGGTATGTCAAACTAAATCATGATCCTAAGCAGATCATAGGAGATAAGGATGCAGGAATCCTTACAAGAAGAAAGGTCAGAGAAAACTCATACTTGATCTCTGAATTTGAACCTAAATCATTCAAAGAAGCCCATAAAGATGAAGATTAGATCAAGGCTATGGAAGAAGAACTGGATCAAAATGAGAAGAATGGCACATGGTCTTTGGTACCCAGACCGGAGCACAAAAATGTCATTGGCACCAAATGGGTTTTCAGAAATAAGCTGAATGAGGATGGCAAAGTGATTAGAAACAAAGCCAGACTAGTGTGTAAAGGATATGTCCAAGAAGAAGGAGAAGACTATGGAGAAACCTTTTCTCATGTAGCCAGGCTGGAAGGAGTTCGCATGCTTCTTGCATATGCAACTTTTAAAGGATTCAAAGTATACCAAATGGATGTAAAATCTGCATTCCTAAACGGTGTACTTGAAGAGGAGGTGTATATAGAGCAACCAGATGGGTTTTCCCTATCTGAAGACAGTGACATGGTGTGTAGGATACATAAAGCCTTGTATGGTCTAAAGTAGGCACCTAGAGCATGGTATGAACGCCTGCATTCCCATCTTGTTAAGATTGGATTTGAGAGAACAAGTGAAGATAGCAATATCTACTTGAAATCAGAAGGAGATCAGATTTCTAATCTGTGAAGTGTTTGCTGATGACATTATCTTTGGTGGAGATGACAACATGAGTCATGAGTTTGCAGATGAGATGAAGAAGGAATTTGAGATGTCACTTATAGGGGAGATTAAGTTCTTCATTGGACTACAGATTCAATAGATGAAAGATGGAATCTTTATCACTCAGTCTAAGTATGTCAAAGAAGTGTTGAAGACCTTTGGCATGGAAGAGAGTAAACCGGTTGGTACTTCGATGGTGACCGGTTGCAAACTATCCAAAGAGGATGACATAGCAGTGGTTGATGAAAAGGAATACCGATCAATGATTGGTAAGTTGCATTATGTAGTGCATAGCAGACCGGATATTGCACATGTAGTTGGCATTACAGCAAGATTCCAGAAAAGCCCAAGAGAATCTCACTTGGTTGCAGTCAAGCGGTTTCTGAGATATCTGAAGGGAACTACTGATTATGGGTTGTGGTATCCATACAATAATGATTCCAACTTGAAAGTATTCATAGATGTTGATTGGGCAGGCAATGTGGACGACCGGAAGAGCACAACCGGTGGTAGACTAGTCTCATGGATGAGTAAGAAGCAGAGTTGTATCTCACAGTCTACAGCAGAAGCAGAGTATGTTGCAACTTTCATGAACTGCACTCAGACTATCTGGATGAAGCATGTACTAAATGGCTTCAAAGTTCCAATATCTAAACCGGTAAGCATATTTTCTGATAACACAAGTGCTATCAATATTTCCAAGAATCCGGTTTTGCATTCTAGAACCAAGCACTTTGAGCTTAAGTATCATTTCTTGAGGGAAAAAGTTCATAACAAGGAGATTGCACTAGAACACATTTCAAGTAAGGACCAGTTAGTAGACATATTTACCAAGCCTCTCCCAAAGGCTACTGAAGAGGGGAAAACAGATTTGAAAGGTAAACTGATCAAAACATAATGAAATAAACATGTAGAATGCTAAAATATCATTAAAAGACCATTTCACCTTGCTATTTTACCTTCTCCTTTGGATTGAGCTTGATGAAGTGAAGGCGCCCCTTGATAATGCTCCAATTGATGTGCTCCTTTGATTGCTGGATGTGGATGGCTCTCCAATATTGTGTACGAATGATAAGGATGAGATGATCAAGTTGCCAAGATGATTTCCTGGGCTCAAAAGGGCAACATAAGCTTACTGGATTTCAAGATGTTCTGAATGAAGGGATGGAGCCCTATTTTATAGGAAGAGGAGAGGAAAACGAATGGCTAGGATGAATTCTAGATGAAGGGCTACGATTTACTTGTGAGCTCACACAAGCTCCAAGAGAGAGTGTGGAGACCAAGAAATATGCCCTAAAGGCATTTCGTATCTCCACACTCTACAAGATGCATTGGAGGAATTAAAAATTCTCCAAAAATGGATATTATGGGGATTAGAAGAATAAAAAGGAATTAAAAATTTCTTAGGAGAAGGAAATGTCTAGAGGAATGTGAGATTTCAAAAATCTTACATTCATCTAGAAAAAGAGCATTTAAAGCTAGTGGCTGGATAAAAGGACAACAAGTTGACTTTGTGGCTAATCATGATGATTAGCCATTAATGACTCATTAGGAGGGGGATTAGAGGAAATGTTAGGTGGGATTTATATTTCTAGGAGAATTTGACTAGGAGAGAGAATGAGTGGAGGAAATGAAACAAATAATGTTAAATGAGTTTAGGGAGTTTCTAGAAGAATTTATTAGGTTAATGATGAATTAAGAAGATGATTTGTAGGAATCATGTAGGTTAACTAATTAATTGAAATTAATTAGCTAAGAGGAAGATTTGTGAGGATTTGATTTTTTAGAAGAATAAAGAAAGAGATTGATTTATTAAATAAATCATATGCTATAGTGACAGTATTAATTATATTTAATTAATATTGAGAATAATTTTAATCAACATAATTAATTAATTAATTATGTGAGGAATTAAAAATAATTAAAATAATTATTTTTAAGTGTCTACATTTTGCCCCTCTTTGAAGTGAGGTGTGATGACACATTGATTCAAAGAATAATCTTGTTTTGATGCTGATATTGGTTTGATAGGATGCCCTAGCTCTTGATTTATAGATTATGGTATGGTGATGCCCCCTCGGGAGATCAATTGAGGTATTTGATCTTTGGAGTTTTGCGAAATTGATATCCCGATAGATTTGATTTGATTTGATTGATAAGATCTAGATTCAGTCTAGTTTCAAGGAGAATTCATCCTGTATAAGACAAAGATGATCAAAGTGTCTAGTTTCAGGAAGGATTCATCCTGTATAAGACATGATTGATCACAACGGCTGGTTTCAGGAAGGATTCATCCTGTATAAGACATGATAAGAGTGTCTGGTTTCAGGAAGGATTCATCCTGTATAAGACATGATAAGAGCATCTAGTTTCAGGAAGGATTCATCCTGTATAAGACATGATTGATCACAACGTTTGGTTTCAGGAAGGATTCATCTTGTATAAGACATGATCGATCACAACGAACGTCTGGTTTCAGGAAGGATTCATCCTCTATAAGACATGATCAGAGCGTCTGGTTTCAGGAAGGATTCATCCTGTATAAGACATGATCAGGTCATCTGGTTTCAAGAAGGATTCATCCTGTATAAGACGTGATCAGATCACAACGTCTGGTTTCAGGAAGGATACATCCTGTATAAGACATGATCGATCACAACGTCTGGTTTCAGGAAGGATACATCCTATATAAGACATGATCGATCACAACATCTAGTTTCAGGAAGGATTCATCCTGTATAAGACATGATAAGAGCATCTAGTTTCAAGAAGGATTCATCCTGTATAAGACATGATCTATCACAACGTCTGGTTTTAGGAGGGATAAATCCTATATAAGACATGAATCAGAATCAGAATTGATTATGTGAGGAAAAAAAAAGAAAAATGGAGGAAGAAAAATTAGGGTGGAAGGGATAAATGAGGAAGATATATGAAGTGGTCATGAGGTATTTGGAAAGAAGAATAAGAGATGTGAGACCGTGGAGGAAAATGGGGGCAATTGAGAACTCCATGGGATTATTGAGTTTAGGATTTGATGGAATGATGGTGAGATTTTGTGCACAACAAATGTGGAGAGCCAACCTAGTTTTATGTTGCCTTGAGTAACTTGCACCACTGCTTATAGAAATTAGGATGCCATGAGAAACCCAGGGTGTGGACTAACTCTACAGACAAACGGGAATTTCTTGCACACAACAATGCAAGTGTTAAGAAACACTAATACAAAGATGTGGGTTCGTGCAAGGAAACCCTCAAACACACCAATACCTCTTGTACAAGAGAAGGTAAGTTTTGATAAACACTAGTACCAGGTCGTCAGTTTATACAAGAAGTATCCAAAATATGTCATACTATGAAATATGCCCTAGTATGCATCTATCATAACATACCTGGATATGGAAGAACCCAAGCAGTCGTAAATAGTGGCAGTCGTAGAGCAAAAGATGCAAGCCTATATGAAAAGATCTAACAAAATCTAACAAGTCTCTTCCTTGCGACCAAATGATACCTCTTGCCAAGAGTAGAACTAGGATGGACTTGGGATTGTTTCTCAAGACTTCTTGAAGCTTATACAAAGGCATAAAAGCTAAGTTTCACTGGGACATTTCTTGTTCATGACTTAGGTGAAGACTCATCATCATACGCATGTTTTATTGGGAGGCGGAAAAGAAGGAATGTTGTGAATGGGTGGGCTAGATGGCAGATGATTTGTAGTATCGACATGATAGACAATGGATCCGGCTATTTACCTTGGCTTCTGCACAGAGGTTTTCACCAAGATACTTGCCCATAGCGCCACGAATTGTTTTTCTTTCTTTTTCTTAATTTTTTTTTTTCTTAATTTTTTTGTATCATAAGGTGCCTGTTTGCCAGGTTTCCACCAAAGTGACGATTTTTTTAGGATCTTTTTTTTTCTCATTTTTTTTTTTTTTGACAATTTAAGACTTTCTGAGGACTAAGCATAAAACCTTTTGAGGTGCATGATATTCATTGGATCATCCAAAGGATCGCATTCAGGAGTAGCCAACTGATAAGCTCCTGATCCATATTTTGCTATGATTACATATGGTCCAAGCCAATTAGGCTCGAACTTGCCTTTCTTTTCTCTTTCTTGTAGATTTTTTTGATTCTCCATGAGGACAAGATCACCAACTTCGAATTCTCGGGTTCTGACTTTTTTATGATAACTCATGCGCAAACAGTTTTGATATACCCGAAGATGATTCAAGGCCTTGAGGTGTCTTTCATCTAACAATTCTAGCTCTTGTAAGCGGGCAATTCTGTATTCTTCCTCTGGTAGGATGTTTTGCAGCGATACCCTTAGAGAGGGGATCTTGATCTCAAGGGGAAGGATAGCTTCGGAACCAAATACTAGGGAATAAGGAGTGGCACCTGTGGGGGTGCAGATGGAGGTGCGATAGGCCCACAATGCAGGATGGATTTGGAGGTGCCAATCACGGCCCGCTTCATTGATTGTCTTTTTGAGGATTTTTGTTAAGGTTTTGTTAGAAGCCTCAGCTTGGCCATTGCCTTGGGGATAATATGGAGTGGAGAAGCGGTGTTGGATGTTGAATTTTTGGCAGAGTTATTTGACATCGTGGTTTTTAAATTGTTTACCATTATCTATGATGATAACTTTTGGGATGCCATATCGGCAGATTAGGTAGTTCAGGATGAATTTGGATATTTGCTTGTCGGTGGTGAAAGTAAGAGGGATAGCCTCTACCCACTTGGTGAAGTATTCGGTGGCGGTGATAATGAATTTATGTCCGTTGGAGGATGAAGGGTGGATTTTCCCAATGAGATCAAGCCCCCACTGCGAGAAGGGCCATGGTGTAATGAATGGTTGCAATTCTTGTGACGGTGCATGAATCTTGTCGCCATGCTGTTGGCAAGGGATGCATTTCTTCACATAGTTGTATGCATCTTCTTCCATTTTAGGCCAATAGTATCTTGTTCTCAAAAGTTTTTTAGCCAATGTGAGTCCACTTGAGTGTGCCCCACAAATACCCTCGTGTACTTTGCGTAATGCCCATTCTGCTTCTTGTTTATCTAAACACCTTAGGAGGGAACCATCAAAATGCCTTCTGAACAAGGTGTCTGCAAGGATGGTGTAACGGGCACATCGGCGGATGAAATTTTGTTGTTGGGTTTTGGTGAGATGTGGGGGAATGGTGTTGTCTTTGAGGAAAGCGAAGGTTTCTTGGTACCAAGGGGACTTTGGACCAACGAGAACACACACCATTTCAAATTCTAGTAGGTCGTATGCCGGTATAAACAATTGCTCGACCAAGAACTCGCACTTCTGACTATGTGTTGGCATTTGAAGGAGGGAGCCAATGGTGGCCATTGCATCTGCAGCCCTGTTGTTTGTTCGTTGGATTTGATCAAACTTGATTGCCATGAAATGTTGCTTAAGATCTTCAACCATGGTATGCTAGGGAAGGAGTTTATCATCTTTTGTCTGGTATTCATCATTGACTTGTTTTATGATGAACTGGGAATCGCCATAGACTTGTAATTCCTTTATTTTCCAGTGGATAGCCAAGTGTAAACCTGTGATGAGGGCCTCATATTCTGCTATGTTATTAGTACATGCAAAGGCTATCTTATATGATTTGGGGATGCCATCTCCTTGAGGTGTGACCAATAATATTCTTGCCCCCGATCCATTTTAAGTGTAAGAGCCATCGAAATACAATTTCCATGTGGGGGATGTGGCAATAGTCATAATGAACTCATCTAGTAATTCTATGAGAAGAGGATGGTCGCCTTGAAGTGGAGCTTTAGCCAACTGATCTGCAATAACTTGTCCCTTGATTGCCTTTCTGTCCACATATTTGATGTCAAACTCACTTAGGAGCATGACCCATTTAGTAGTTCTGCCAGTGAGAGTAGCTTTTGATAGGAGATATTTAAGTGGATCAATTTTAGCAATTTTGTCTTGTTGTTTAGCATATAGTGTCGTAGTTTCTATGTGCTAAACACTAATGCCAAACATGCTCTTTCAATGGGGGTGTAATTGAGTTCATATCCTACCAACATCTGACTGATGTAGTAGATGGTGTGTTCCTTCCCTTGATCATCTGTTTGCGCCAGTAATGCCCCCAATGCTACTGTAGTAGCACATATGTACAAAATGAGGGGTTTTCCAAGGGTAGGTGGCATCAAAACTGGAGGTGATGCTAGATATTCTTTTAATTTTTCAAAGGCCTTTTGACAGAGGCAATCCCATTTAAATTTTGTGTCTTTACGTAACAGGTGTGCAAATGGATGGCACTTGTCGGCTAGCTGTGAAATGAAATGCCTGATAGACTGGAGTTTTCCCTGGAGACTGCGTAGTTGTCTGAGAGTTTTTGGCGGAGGCATTTCCATAATAGCTTTTACCTTTGCGGGATCAACCTCGATGCCTCTGCGGGAAACAATGAATCCTAGTAGTTTTCCCGATGTGACACCAAACACACACTTTTTGGGATTTAGACGCAGCTTGTATTTTTCCAATCTTTCGAAGATCTATTTTAGAATAGGGATGTGCTCTTATCTTGTCTTGGATTTTCCTAATAGATCATCCACATAGTCCTCCATAATTTTGTGCAAGAGGTCATGAAAAATTGTTGTCATTGCCCATTGATATGTAGCTCCAGCATTTTTAAGGCCAAAAGGCATGACCTGGTAACAGAAAGTACCCCATGGTGTTGTGAATGCGGTTTTATGCCGATCCTCATCTACTATCCTGATTTGGTTGTATCCAGAAAACCCATCCATTAGCGATAGCATTTCATGTCCTATTGTAAGATCCACAATCATATCTATGTTTGGGAGCAGGAAATCATCTTTAGGACAAGTTATATTTAGATCTCGGAAATCTGTGCAGATGCGGATGCCCCCAGCAGGTTTGCCGACAGGTACAATGTTGGAGACCCATTCAGTGTAGTCTATGGGTTTGATAAATTCTGCATCTAACAACTTTTGAAGTTCTGCCTTGACCAAAAGAGCAATATGCGGGTGCATTTTGCGGAGTTTTTGTTTTACAGGCTTTGCATCTGGGCGGATGATGAGATTGTGAACCACCAAGGCAAGATCCAACCCTGGCATATCAGAATAGGACCATGCAAAATTGATTTTTACCTCTGTAAGGAAGTTGATGAAGTCTTGTTTCTCAATTTCTGTAAGGGATTTGGCAATGTGCACATTTTTCGGAATGACTTCGGTGCCCATGTTGATGATGTCTGTTTCTTCTATCAACAAATTTGATTTGTCCTGTGGAAGGTAACCAATGGTAGGGAGGTCAAATCCCTCATCGTCAAGTGCCTTTTCCAAGTTTTCACTTTCAGATACGCCCTTTTTTTTAATTTCTTGATCATCCAAAGGTGCCTCAAGGAGGTTTTCACCTAGGAAATCATATCTTTTTCTTTTATTATCTTTTTTGTGGATAAGGGCATTGACTTGACTACCAAAGTATCCCTTTTCGTGTAGTTGAATACCCTCAATTCTATTACAGTCTTCCATATTTTGTGTTGTTAGGAGAGCAATGAGAGCATTATCGTTGGCGTAGATATCTAAATTGGGTTTGTCTCGTTGGCCCCAGTCAATGAGTTCAGGATGGACAAGATGTAGCTCATGTGAAGTGGGAGGGGTTACGGAGGTGATGGTATTGATGTAAGCATCGAAGAAGGTATCTTTCTTATATTCATAAGGCATTTCATGAAATTCTTCTTCGTCAGCGCTTTCGATATCCGAAGAAGGACTAGAAGGGGCACCGACGATAATAATCTTAGGCACCGGGGTGTACCCCAAGCCTCTGCTGTATCTGTAGGAGATAGGATTTATGGGTGCTTTTCTTCCTTTCTCCTCTGATCCCAGACCATGTCCTTTGTAACCAATTTTTTCAACTATGGCAAATGCTTTTGGGTACATTTCTTTGGATATTCTGGTTGGATCATCATCCTCTTCCCGGTATAGCCATGAAGAGATATCTGCTTTGAGGTTCTTATTATCAAGTGGACCCCATTGCTGGAAGGTGGTGTTTTGGCATTGCATGACTGGTTTTGGGTCCTTTTTTAGCTCTTTTGGTTTGCCAAATGACTTAGGAGAGAGAGGGAGGTTGCCTATTAATAAGACGTCCTCCAATTTGTATTCTCCATAGCCATTGTCCAAGATCTTGATTTGATTATTTGGTTGGGATGATATGGAGGCAACATTTGATGTGTCAGATGGAGGTATTGGCGAAGGTTTATTTAGTGGGCAATAATATGGATGCTTCCCCTCTAATAGTTTGCAATATTGAAAAGGTTGGGGATCACCTTTGATAGTGATCACTCTTCCATTATAGGGGAATTTGATGCATTGGTGATAAGTGGAGGGTACGGCCTGCAAGGAATGAATCCATGGCCTCCCAAGGAGAATGTTGTAGGGGAGATCAAGATCTAGTACTTGGCAAGGGGTTTCAATTGTAATGGGGCCCACTTGAAGAGGTAAGGTGATCTCGCCCTTTGAAATTCTTTCTGCATCATCATATGCCTTTATTGTGATCCTTCCTGATGTGTCTATCAGATCCTCAGAAAGTTCCAATTGTTTTATTAATTTGTATGTATACAGATTAAGCCCGGATCCACCGTCTATCAGGATACGTTTGACCTTATGCTTGTGGATGAGAGCTTCGATGTGCAAAGGTTTGTTATGGTCCTCATCTGCGGGAGCATCTTGGGAGTTAAATACAATGTGTTGCTGGGCAGCAAGGTTTCCAATGAGGGTTTGAAATTGGGTGGTGTTGATGTTATCAGGAACACGTGATTGGAGAAGGGCTTGTTCCAAAATTTCTTTATAGACTGGAGAAGTCTTGAGAAGTTCCAAAATGGAGATTTGCGCGGGTGTCTTCCCAAGTTGATCAAGGAGGTCATATCGACGGGTGGAAGACATGGGTGGGGGGTTTGGTGGGGGATGAACTTCTTAGATGGTGACTCTTCCTCGGCGTGTAGTTGCATTGCAGTCATTCTGTAAATGGGAGGTGGAAGGCGGGGCACCTTGAATGACTATTCTAGCCGGATTTGGTCTACTTTGGAAAGAAGGAGGATTAACTCCTTAGATGGTTATGACATTGACATGATTGTCTACAGGTTCAATGCGACTTACTAAAAAATCAAAACTAGTTACGTGATTTGTGTAGTCATAACCCATTGCGTTAGATGATGAGCCTTTTCCTTTATCATGCTTTTGGAAGGGTTCCTGGTACATTTTCAGTTTGTCATTATTATTACCAGGTTTTGCATTTTCTACCTCTATCTCACCTCTATCAATGAGATCTTGTATGTAGATCTTCAGTTTCATACACTTTCGTGTATCATATCCCTTGATACGATGGTATTCACAATACTCATTTTCATTATACCATCTTGGTTTAAGTTGATTGGGATCAAATGGGCGAGTGATTGGAAAAACCACTATACCTTCTTGGACAAGTTTTTGAAACACCACTTCAATAGGCTCAGCAAGAGGAGTGAAATCTCTTGGAGTCCTGTTATTTGATCGGGGTGGTCGTCCTTGGATTGAGACATTGTTGTGAGGTTTTTGAGATTGATTTGAATTGTTTTGATTGTTGAATTTTGGGGGAGCGGCCACGGTTTGGACCCACTTTGCATCAGTTACACCATCATTGACCACATTTTTATTTTTAGCCCAAAATTTTGGCTTGTTGCTATGATAAGAGGAATAACTTTGTGATGACTTCTAGTAATGTTTCAAGGTTCCTTCCTCCAACAAGACACGTTCGAGGGCGAGGCCCTTATCGGTCAATTTTTGGAAGGATTTGATACATTGAGATATTAAAGGTCTTGAAAGTTCAGGCACCAAGTTCTTTTGAAATAGTTCAATTTGATGTTGTTCTGGCATGTCCCACTGGAATTTTTTGATAAGATGTCACCATCTTTGTAGGAAATTGGTGAAGGTTTCTCCAGGCCTTTGTTTTGTATTACATAGGTCCATCATAGAAACATCATTACCCATGTTGTATGCATAGTGGGCCACAAATTTTTCTGCCAAGTCTGGAAAAGAGACAATGGAACCTCGTGGTAAAGATGAGAACCATGCTAGGGCATCTCCCATGAGACTCTTGGGAAAGAGTCTACGAAAATAAAGGTCACTATAGGAGACTTCTTGGCATAAGATGTGGAATTCTTGGACATGGTCGTGGGGGTCTCCTTTGCCTTCATACTTGGTGAATTTAGGGATCTCAAATCTCGGGGATATGGTGCAACTGATATAGATGGGTCGTAAAGACAAGGGCAAAACTCTTTGAATGAGTAAGATTTCCTTTTATTAGTCTTTTCTTTCATATTTTTGATGATATTCTTCATGTCTTGAATTTCCTTGATGAGGTCTTGTTGTGGACTTTGATATTGATGAATTGTATCTGCCCCAAGAATTGGATGAACTAAAGAAGGTGCACCACCACCAATATATTGATATGATGAGGAGGTGGGAACATGGGATGTGATGACCAATGTCGCTAGGGTTCATGTGATAGCTGGTTGCGGTCCGCCAACTGTTGTGACGGGATTGAATGCGGTCTACATAAAATTTGCGACATTGTTGGGAGAAAGGGAAGTTTGTGGAATAGAAATATGTGGTTGAATAGAAGGAGGTGGTATAGAAGTTTGTTGGAGAATGGATGAGATTGGATTTGATAGTGGTATGGATGGTAAGGAGGAAGAAGGCGAGATGGAGACCGTGGTGGGAGGTGTCGCGGGTGGCATTGATTGGGCTTGGATGATTGATGGGGCTGCAATTGATTGAGTTTGAATAGTAGGTGTAGCACTTTGTGTGGGAGCGAGCTCTCCTTGTGGTTGTTGGACGAGAGCGGATCTATTAAATTCAGGTGGAAGTTGAGCTCCATGTTCAAGAAGAGTTTTCAGAAGTGCAGTAGGATTGTGTTTAATAAACTTTTCTATCATCTCTTGGTTATAAGAATCCGCTAGGAAAGTTTGCACTTCCAGATAAAGTTCATCTTGGTTAACCATGTCAAGATTTTGACTTTGATCTTGATCGCTTGGTTGCCCACTTTGTGTATGATCTTGTGTGGGATCTTCATATAGGACACCAATGTCTAACATGCCATATTGTTGATCAGCCATCTTTTTCTTTTGGGATCGAGTTGCGACCATACACGATATTTGTGATGAAAAGACTTAGGAAAAATGTGATGAAATGACTTAGAAAACTTGTGATGGAAGGATTTTAAAAACTTGTGACGAAAGGACTTAAGAAATTTGAGGATGACAGGACTTAAGAAATTTGTGATAAAAGGTCTTAAGAAATTTGAAAGGACTTAAGAAATTTGAGGATGAAAGGACTTAAGAAATTTGAGGATGAAAAGACTTAAGAAATTTGTGATGAAAGGACTTAAGAAATTTGAGGATGAAAGGACTTAAGAAATTTGTGATGAAAGGACTTAATAAATTTGAGGATGATTGATGAAGAAGGTATGGTAGTGATGGTTTAGAAGAAAACTTGATGACTAGGTTGTCTTTGGTATGAACATGAAGGATCTATTTAAATGGCAAGTTGTATGAAGGGATATGACCACCCTGATTTGGATGATAGTAGGTGTTTCAAAGGACAAACTTGAATGTTGACGTAGAGGATAAACTCTTAGCTTCTCTCTTAGGCTTATGAAAAATGAGACGGACGGAGTTTTGACGCAATTTTGGACTTGGTGTGGGTAATGACTTGGACAATTTGTTTGTGTCTTGACAAATATTTTTGCAAAGTGTTTGGGGATAGTGATGTGTTTTTAGTCTACTCTTGGCAAATATGTATCAAACAAAGCAAACACAATGATTAAATGCATATTATCTCAAAGACACTCATGCTCATATACAACATTCTTAAGGCTGGCAAGGACAATAGTCATTGAATCCCAATTGGTTTCCCATCTACGCTTACCCAGAGCAGACACTTAGCTGCTTGACCCCACTGGCTCCCCTCCATAGCACTCACTTCTCAGGGTAGCCAAGCATCAATTCCCATGAAAACTCCTCATGGCGAACTTTGTGTCTCTACTAAGGGCCGTAAGAATATGGGTCGCTTCAGAGGTCTGACCTCCTACACCAATGACTAGAAGGTTTTTGGCCACTATGAACAAGGTGTTTAGTAAGTCTTCCCATTAGGAGCTGCCCTTTGAAATTGTGCAAGGGCAATTGAGGCCTATAGCCCAAGGAAGCACTAAGAACTTAGTAGTCACGCAAGCATGATTGAGATCTCTAGGATCCTACTAAGCACCCAATGTGAGAGTGAACTCTCATATAGCCCCAACCATTAACCCTTTCGTAGTCAATGGCCTATTTATTATAGTGAGTTGGGAACCCCAGGTCCGGGTGTACTCACTTGGGTCGTTCCCCTCTTACCTTATAAAAGAGCAAGTTGGGAGGGCAGGCCCGCTAGAGGTAAACACACAATCAAACAAGAAAAGGTTGGAGGGTCTGGATTTCTGATCGTCTAGTAAGACGAGAGCATACTTTCCTACCTTTACGTTTTTCTTAAAGACACATAAGACAATGATTCATTCCATTTTAATTAATATCTAGGTGCCTAATTTAAATAAATGCACAATATTTGGTTGAATCGGCTAGGCAACCTGCAAAACCACTTGATTAGAAGTTTCAAAAATAGAGTCTTCAAAAAAAACGTCCTACAAAACAACTTGATTAGTAGTTTGAAAAATAGAGTCTTCAAAAAGCGTCCTACAAAACAACTTGATTAGTAGTTTGAAAAATAGAGTCTTCAACAAGCGTCCTGCAAAAATCAACAAAATGACAAAAATATTAATTTTTTTTTATTATTTTGGAAATGAATAGAAAAACATGAATAAAAACTTTTTTACTAATGACAAATGTGGATTTGAAGGAAGCTTTGATGGGTAAATGGGGTTTGACTAGGTTTTTACCACTTCCCGAGGGATAGGCAAGCGAAAAATGGGGATTTTGGAGGAGAGATGAAGGAATGGGAAAATTTGTCCAAGAGGGACAAAGAAGCAAAAGTTGAAGATGGATAATATGGGAAAAATTTGGAGGTGATTGGATGAAAAGGGAAGAAGTTATGGCAAACCCTAAAAATAGAGAAATATGGGATTTTGGGCTTCAAAAAGTGGATTTTTGAGATAAGGCCTCCAAGGAAGAAAATGTGGAAAATGGCAATGTGGAGAATCTGGTGAAGTTTGAAGGGAAATGGAGTCAAGATAAAGAAGATATGGCGAAAAAATAGATTTTTTTTTTTCTTTTTTTTTCTTTGTTTTTTTGAACCCTAGATTTAACGGAACAGAAACCCTAAATTTAACAGAACAGAAACCCTAAATTTTACATAACAAAAACCCTAAATTTAACAAAACAGAAACCTTAGATTTAACAGAGCATACATAAACCCTAGATTTAACAAAGCAAATTGTCGCACTAAACAGAATAAAATAAAAATGTCAAAGGTCTGGATTTCTGATTGTCTAGATAGACAAGAGCATACTCTCCTACTTTCACACTTTCCTGCGGGCGAACGGATTATATTTAAATAGAGCAAATAACAGGAAATAAATAAATTAAATGCAAACTACAATTAGCGCCTAACATTTTCAGACAGATTAACAGAGCAGACAGTAGCACTACACAGATAGAAAAGTGTCAAAGGTCCGGATTTCTGATTGTCTAGATAGACAAGAGCATACTCTCCTATTTTCACACTTTTCTATGGTCAGAGCATACAGTCGTACTAAACAGAATAGAAAAGTGAAAGGTCTGGATTTCTGATTGTCTATATAGACAAGAGCATACTCTCCTACTTTCACACAGATTATACTAAAACAGAACAGACAACAAATCAAATAACAAATCAGATAATAGAGTTGTCGTGCTGCAACAGAAACAGAAACATTAAAAAAAAAAAAAAAACAGAACAGAATAAGGAGGAGCTGTCACGCAGAAATGCAAAGCCATGATTCTAGAGCCTACAAAAAAGATATATATATATATATATATATATATATATTTCTGCAGTCGCGCTATTCTGTAACCTGCGTCTCACAACTCACAAAAACCTAAAAAAAAAAACAACATTAGTTCTCAGAGACGCGAGTCCCACCGGGCGTGCCAAAATGAAGAGGGGAAAACAGATTTGAAAGGTAAACTGATCAAAACATAACGAAATAAACATGCAGAATGTTAAAATATCATTAAACGACCATTTCACCTTGTTATTTTACCTTCTCCTTCGGATTGAGCTTGATGAAGTGAAGGTGCCCCTTGATAATGCTCCTTTGATTGCTGGATGTGGATGGCTCTCTAATATTGTGCACAAATGATAAGGATGAATGATAAGGATGAGATGATCAAGTTGCCAAGATGATTTCCTCGGCTCAAAAGGGCAGCATAAGCTTACTAGATTTCAAGATGTTCTGAATGAAGGGATGGAGCCCTATTTTATAGGAAGAAGAGAGGAAAACAAATGGCTAGGATGAATTCGAGATGAAGGGCTACGATTTACTTGTGAGCTCACACAAGCTCCAAGAGAGGGTGTGGAGACCAAGAAATATGCCCTAAAGGCATTTCGTATCTCCACACTCTACAAGATGCATTGGAGGAATTAAAAATTCTCCAAAAATGGATATTATGGGGATTAGAAGAATAAAAAGGAATTAAAAATTATTTGGGAGAAGAAAATGTCTAGAGGAATGTGAGATTTTGAAAATCTTACATTCATCTAGAAAAAGAGCATTTAAAGCTAGTGGTTGGATGAAAGGACAACAAGTTGACTTTGTGGCTAATCATGATGATTAGCCATTAACAACTCATTAAGAGGGGGATTAGAGGAAATGTTAGGTGGGATTTATATTTGTAGGAGAATTTGACTAGGAGAGAGAATAAGTGGAGGAAATAAAACAAATAATGTTAAATGAGTCTAGGGAGTTTCTAGAAGAATTTATTAGGTTAATGATGAATTAAGAAGATGATTTGTAAGAATCATGTAGGTTAACTAATTAATTGAAATTAATTAGCTAAGAGGAAGATTTGTGAGGATCTGATTTTTTAGAAGAATAAAGAAAGGGATTGATTTATTAAATAAATCATATGCTATAGTGACAATATTAATTATATTTAATTAATATTGAGAATAATTTTAATTAACATAATTAATTAATTAATTATGTGAGAAATTAAAAATAATTAAAATAATTATTTTTAAGTGTCTATAGCTACATTTACCTACTTGAGAGGTGAATTAGGGGTGCTACCCCTTCAGGAGGTGAACTAAAGTTGTGTGCTCCACATCAGTCAGGTATTGCATTGTCAATTTTTTTTAGGATTGATGTGTTGAAGGATGCTACTCCTCAGGGGGGGCAGCATAATGGAATAGGGAATTATGCCTCCACTTTGGCATTGGTGTCAAAGGGGGAGAAGATGTGAAAGTGGAGAAGATATTTGCAGAAATGGGGGAGAAGATATGAAGCAGAGAAATATCTTTGTATATTGCCATCAATTCCAAAGGGGGAGATTGTTGGCATTATGTGAACTGGTATGAGGACATGATGACATTGTATGTTGTCATTGATGTCAATATGTTGAAGGAGTGAACTGGTATATTGAAATAAGCAACTGACGTTGTGAACTGGCATGTTGGTATGGGAACCGGTGTATGACTACCGGTTGGTAGTCTCAACTTCAGGGTTTCCAGTTGAAGTGTTTAAGCATGTGTGACTCAACTGATGACTTTGTGTGATGAATTTTCATTGTAACAAAGAACAGATTGTGTTGCCATGCTAGCCCTGTGCACGTGAAGGATCTTGCATGAAGGAGATTGATCCTATCTACCTTGGGAAGTCTGTAAACGGTGAAAACACGTGATGGGTTATCCGCCGCCATGCAAGCGGTAAAGCAAGAACGATGGAGATTGTCTCGAAGTGTTCAACGATCAGGATTGAACCGTTTGAACTGCTTAACCTAAATGTTCTAGGTTTAGGGTTTATGTTATCAACCTAATTGTTCTCCTATAAGGTTGATGTTGTGTTTCTTTCTGAAGTTGACAAAAGTTGTGTGTAAGTATCCAAGTGAAGTGATACGTGATTCTTGATAGACCAAGAGGAAATAAGTAATACCTACAGAGTGTGAATGTAGAAGGAAGAAAAGAACTGAAACGGATTTGTATTGGCATTGAGTGTTGTTACCAGATCATTGTAATACCTATTGATCTCTAACCACCTCAATAGTTGGAAAATCCCTTAACAGGGTAGCCTTAACCAGCTTGTTGTAAATCCTTTAACAGGGTAACTCAAATTCATTGAGTTCTTGAAATCCTCTAACAAGGTAACCTATAACAGGGTTTAACCCTTAACTGGGTATATAGTCATCCCTTAACCGGGTGATCCCTAGCAGGATCGGTTCCTAGCAGAACCTATTGTAAATGTCTCTAACCGGACAAGGCTTCTAACAGAGCGAACTTCTAAAGAGTTCAAAGAAAAGATTGTGGGTATTCATTCCCACCATGTTTTTTCCCAGTTGGGTTTCCACGTGAAAAATCTGTGTGTCATGTGTGGTGTTATTCTTGTAATGGTTTGAGTGATTTGTGTCTGAAGGTAAATCATGTTGATCTAGCTATTTTTATATATATCTTTGATATCAGATAACATGTTCGTGCACTAGGGTGAAATTGAAATGAAGTATTAGATTGTATGAAAAGATAAGTATCAACCGGTTTATGCTTGTCTCGGTTATTCTAGGTTTTTGCCGGTTGTACTCTGGGTAAGACCAGTATTACAGTTTGTTTGTCAAAGTGCAGTGTCTATAGAGAAACCGGTTGAGGAAAGCGATTTTTGTCTGTACTGATTCACCCCCCCCTCTCAGTACCGGTTTGGTACTCATTGTTCATCAATTGAAGTTATCAACTGCTATGTCCAGATCGACGATCTCATGGACTGGCTGTTGGTTGGGGTCAGGTGATTGAGTAGATGATGACAAAGGGGACCCGGTTTGCATGGGGACCGTGCATGCTATCACACTTATATCGGGAGCTACATGAGGTAGTATACTGAGAGGTGATCTCATTGGGAGTGGGGATGACATTGCTTCATATTTGGGCATGGGAGCACTTACCTATTACTCGACCGGTGAGTCTAAGATTATGAGCAGTGGACCAGCCATATGTATATATGTATGGAGGTATGATGAGTCAACCCCACTTGGGGAAGTTAGAGTGGTGGCAACGTGCACTGGATGATTTGGATACAGTGATTTGGACGTTGTACATTGAGTGTGAGCCCTAGAAGGATGATGCAGAGGCATTGTCATATGTGTTTATGACACAATACCTCATTGGTAGGACAACCTACAATGTGGAGAGACAGCTTCCTGGGAGAGTTCTGAGACAGTTTGGGCAGAGGCAGGGATTTCCCAGTGGATCGAGAGAGTATGCAAGGGTGGTACGAGAGAGGTTCCTGTGGGGGCCAGTATTACCCTATGATCAGGCATTGGTAGAGTTTCGCATGCTACAGGAGAGACCATGGCAGATGAGGTCAGGGATGGTAGATGCAAGGGTTACTGATGAGTATGCACAGTATATCGCCGCACATCTGATTCCTCGGATATCCGATCCAACAGAGCCTATTCCATCATTTGAGGAGGAGGGGAGACAGAGACGAAGGAGGAGAGGAGGTTCCGTAGGTGGACAAGGGAGATGAGATGGTGGTGGTGGGGATGGAGGAGGTGGTGATGGAGGAGGAGGAGGAGGAGGAGGAGGAGGGGGTGGTGGATGATTACAGTGGAGAGGGAAAGGTGGGCAGCCATTGTGGCTATCTCAGGGACCTTTGATGCAGGGAGGCATGAGATTAGGTGTCAGGGATGTAGGAGAGGGACGGGTACCTATGGAGATAAGGGAGGGAGCCACTAGAGAGGCACCTATGGATATGGGGGAGGGAGTGACAGGTGGTAGAGATTTGTTAGATCATTTGATATTATTTTTGCAAACTCGACTAGAGGATATGGAAGCAGAGGTGGCTGCTAGAGATGTGTAGCTATTTGCATGAGAGTCGGAGCTGACTATAGTGCTGTAGGAGAGGGATCAGGTCATGGAGCGATTAGCAGAGCCGCAGGAGAGAGTCCGGGTTGGAGTAGGAGCACAGGGTCCTACTGGGGAGGTGATGAGGGAGATGCGGCGAGCACAGACGGAGATAGATTATTGGCGAGGGTTATATGAGCAAGTGGTGCCAGCTAGTCAGCGAGTATTGAATTATTCCCAGATGCGTCGGGCAAGATCAGAGCGGTTTCAGAGGATGCAGAGCAGTGGGGGTGTGATGGGTCCTCCACGGAGAGATATTGCAGCATCTGGTCAAAGTGGCATCTGAGAGAGTATTTAGTATGCTTTTATATTATCATTTTGGACTATGTCTTGGATGGCTCTTGGTAGCCGATATTTTGGACTTCATTGTACTCTGATACATGTATGTGTTTGGCAATATGATATGATATATGAGGAGATCCCATATTTTGTGATGATATGCATGTTGATGATATGTATGGATTTTTATGCAGGATGATGATCTTATGATTTATGTTTAGATGGATACTTGTACTTGCTATGTGTTATGTGTTTATGAGATGATTCCTATATGCATGTTTTATGATGATTTATTCCTACATGATGTCTATATGCATTTTTTATGAATGTGATGTTAACAGGTGGATGCAGGTTGATGTGCATGATTTGTTGATGTAATGCTTTATGTATGTAATGCCATGATGATGATGTATGCATATTTAAATGATATTTATGATGATATAGACAGTACTTGTGTTGTATGTTGATGAGATGATGAGATAATGATATGCAATGAGGTTGATTATATTTAAAATGTAATGAAAGAATGATTTATGTACATGCATCTAGATGGTTAAAAAAAATGAATGCTTATATGGATAAACAAACGTAAAGTACAAATGTTTATATGATGATTTCTAAATGAATGCATATGTGCAATGTATAAACCAATGTTGATACAAATGGTTTTTGTGTTATGATCTAAATGGTGAAAAATATGACGAAGTGAAATGATAATGTAATGATAATGCAATTCATGGGTAATGAATAACTACACCTTAATGCAATTAAAAGGATAATGAAGGCATTATAATGAATCCTAAATGAAATCATTTGTAAGATAAAATGAATGATTATATTCTTATACTATATGGATAAATGAATGCACTTACCTAATGGATAGATACATAGATGTATGCAATTATGGGAATCTAAACAAATGCATGGTAAACAAGCTTTAAATGATGGTAAATGAGGAGGATAACTGACACTAAATGAAGGCATAGTAATGACTAATAATGGTAATAAATGCAATGATGAAATGATGTAATGATACTAATGAATCTAAGTGTCATGAGTTTGCAATGATGAAATGATGTAATGATACTAATGCAAGTACATGATAATGAACTATATGGATTTAAATGCGACTAAATGATATGAAATGCACTCTAATGAATGGCTAAAAATAAAGTTTAACAAAACCTATACGCACGTACATGACAATGAACTAGGTTTATTTAAATGCAAACAAATGTAATGAAATGATGATGTGATGTGTGCCTGATAGATAAATGCAAGGTTGTTTAGACTTTGCATGATGCACTGATGATGTATCAGAGGACTCTATCATGATTGTATCTAAGACCAATTTGTTTTTCAAATAACTTCTCATATTAATCTTGTTCACACTCGCATAAAAAACCATGCATATGAATAATGAATGATTAAATGGATGGGTGATATGCAATGGAATGCAATATAAACATATGAGATGGAATGACGACCCATAGTGCTTTGATTTTCATCATTGAACCTGATAATATCGAGCTTGGATGAGACAGTAGGAACTAAGGATGGAGCATTGTACCTGCAAACAAACAACATAAATGTAGAATAAAGAATATGGACCCTCCATAATGATTCATGCTCATATGGTCAAGGTATACGTTGTAGTTAGAAAGCCACAGTGATCCATGGCTCTATTTTGCATAAGATCACATAGCTTAGTGAACTTCCCACGTAGACACCATTAGTACATGCCCTGAGTTTTCATTGGAATAATTCACAGAAAACACACAAACAATGCTTAGGAACCATCTTGGCTACTCTAATCACGTGTGGATATCCCGTAGTTCATAAGAACCTGATATAAATGAATAAATAACTTATTAAACCAACCAAGTACTTGATAGCTTAAACAAAATTTTCTTGTCAAAGAAAATGTTATCATGTCTTTATTTTGGTAAGGAAGAATGCATCCTTGCTAAGACAGTTGGCATGTTGATGTTGATTGTTTGGTTGATATGATAAGTGATCATCATTTGAGTATTTCAAAATGTTTGTTTGGTATCTGCTTGGATGTGTATGTACAAGGTGTTGTCATGTTTTTGATTGATTTTTTATGTTGTCTGATGTTTTTGGATTTTGTGTGTTTTCGAATGTTTTTGGTATTTTGTGAGACAATTTTGAATGTTTTACCTATTGAATCATAAGTAATGCAGAATCCACTTCCATCAATAGGTTTAAGAGCATTGCCCCCAGTTTAGACCTGACTATGAAAAAGCAGGATGCAAGATGCATGAAGTACTATCCGTGATTGCAGATCAATAACAAGCCATGGTTTTTGACTGATGAATGAGAGGATGCAATGAATGTGATTTGCAACAAGTCTGAAAGACAATGGAGCCATAGCCTTTATGAGTGGTTCCTGTTTGCCAGGTTTTCACCACCGTACTTACCCAAGGTGCCACCGGAGTGGTTGTTCACCATTTGGATGCATGATTTTTCTTTACTATTTTGATTTTTTTTTTTTTTTTGTATTTTCTTCAGGACATTTATCTGAATGTTTTTGGTGTTTTTCTGGTATGTATGGGATCTTGATGCTCTATACAACTTATGTATTAAACCATTTGAGGTGCATGTTGTTGATCGGATCTGCTAGCGGTTCTCCTTCTGAAGTAGCCAACTGATATGCCCCAGACCCAAATACAGCAGTGATAACATATGGACCAATCCAGTTTGATTCAAACTTTCCTTGATGTTATCTATTTGGCTAGTTACGAGGATTCTCTCTAAGAACAAGATCACCTACCTCAAATGTACAAGGTCTTACTCGGTGATTATAGTTTCTGCTCATGCGTTGTTGATAGGCTTTGAGGTGGTTGTATACAGCTTGTCACCTTTCATCAAGTAACTCCAAGTCTTGAAGATGTGATACTCTGTATGCTTCATCATCTATCAGATTATGCAAGGACACTCAGAGAGATGGTATCTCGACCTCAATAGGTAAGATAACTTTTGCTCCATAGACCAGTGAGTAGGGAGTTGCGCCTGTAGGGGTTTGAATGCTAGTGCGATACGCCCATAGTGCTCGATTCAATTGAACATGCCAATCACGGCCGACATCATTGATTGTCTTCTTGAGGACTCTCAATATGTTTTTGTTTGATGCTTGAGCTTGACCATTTCCTTGTGGGTAATAGGGTGTGGAAAAGCGGTGTTGGATGTGAAACTTCTCATAGAGTTCACGGACATTCTTATTTTTGAAAGGAAGGTCATTATCTATGATGATGGACATGGGTACACCATACCAGCAGATGATGTAATTAAGGGTGAATGAGGCGACCTTCTTGTCGGTGACTTGGGTAAGTGGAACAACTTCGATCCACTTTGTCAAGTATTCGATGGCGGTAATAATGAATTTGTGGCCGTTGGATGAAGATGGATGAATTTTACCCACAAGGTCAAGTCCCCATTGGCAAAAGGGCCATGGTGTTGTGATTGGTTGCAATTCTTGTGCCGGTGCATGTATTAGGTCTCCATGAACTTGACACTTCTTGCATTTTCTGACAAAGTAATAGGAGTCTTTTTCCATGGATGGCCAATAGTATCCAGCACGCATTATCTTCTTTGCTAAGGAAGGACCACTTGAGTGAGTCCCACAAATTCCTTCATGTACCTCTTCCAAGGCCTTTGTTATCTCATCCTTCTCTAAACATCGAAGGAGAGTACCATCAAGACTGCGTCGATATAGGGTTTCAGCAATGATGGTATATCGTGTGGTTTGGTGGATAAAGGTCTTACATTGGTTATTTGATTGGTTAGGAGGAAGTGTGTGATCACGTAGATAGGTGTAAAACTTACCCTACCATAGGGATTTGGAACTGATAAGGCGACATATCATCTCAGATTCAGGGATATCATAAGCGGGAATCCAAAGTTGTTCGACCAAGAACTTGTAGCATGTTGAATTCTATGGAAGATCTAGAAGAGATGCAATTGTAGCCATAGCATCAGCAGCTCGATTATGATCTCTAGGTATCTGCTCAAAGGTGATAGTAGTAAGTGATTCTTTTAAACTGTCCACCATTTTCTTGTATGGCATGAGTTTATCATCCTTGGTCTGATATTCATTTGTTACTTGTCAGATGACCAATTGAGAGTTGTCATAGACTTGTAGCTCTTTTAACTTCCATTGTATGGCTAGTCGGAGTCTTGTGATCAAGGCTTCATACTCAGAGATATTGTTGGTGCATGAAAAGGTTAGTCTGTAAGACTTTGGGATGTTGTCACCTTGAGGTGTGATAAACACAATGCATGCCCTCGAGCCATGCCTAGTATATGAACCATCAAAGTATAGTTTCCATGGTTGTGCTACCATAATCATGAATATCTCTTCATCGGGAAAATTGGAAATGAAAGGATGATCGCCTATAAGAGGTGCATTGGCCAACTGATCTACAATAACTTGGTCCTTGATAGCCTTACGGTCCACATACTCGATGTCAGATTCACGTAGAATCATCACCCATTTGGCCAAGCGCCCTGTCAATGTTGCTTTGCTAAGTAAGTAATTTAGTGGATCAATCTTTGCAATGAGTTGTACTTTATGTGTTAACAGATAGTGCCTCAGTTTAGTGGCTGCCAAGATTACTGCTAGGCAAGCTCACTCAATAGGTGTGTAATTGAGTTCATAGCCGACTAGTGTGTGAGAGATGCAGTATACAACACACTCTTTCCCTTCTGCATTATGTTGTACTAGTAGTAAACCCAATGCCGTATTTGTTGCTGAGATATAGAGCAATAAAGGTCTATTTGGATCTAGTGGTATCAACAATGGTGTATTCATGAGATAATCCTTAAGCATATGGAATGCTTGTTGGCATCTGGTATCCCATTGAAAGCGGATGTTTTTATGTAACAGGTGTGTAAAGGGGCGACACTTGTCTACTAGTTGTGCAATGAATCTTCGAATGGATTGAAGTTGCCCTTGTAATGTCCTTAGCTGACTGATGTTCTTTGGAGGTGGCATGTCCATGATTGCTTTGACCTTTGTTGGGTCAACCTCAATGCCTTTGCTTGAGACAATGTATCCTAGAATTTTCCCTGAGGTTACTCCAAAGACACATTTCTTTGAGTTGATTCGAACATGATATTGTTCTAGTCTGTCAAAGATTTTCTCTAATATTTCTAGATGACCTTCTCTCGTGAGTGATTTGGCCAATAAATCATCAACATAATCTTCCATTATAGTATGCATCATTTCATGGAATATGGTGGTCATTGCTCGTTGATAGGTCGCTCTTGCATTCTTTAGACCAAAAGGCATTACATTCCAGTAGTATGTTCCCCATGGACATGTGAAGGCCATCTTATGTTGATCCTCTAGTGTGATCTTTATCTGATTGTACCCTGAAAAACCATCCATGAGTGAAAGCATGGCATGTCTTGTTGTTAGGTCCATGATTATGTCAATGTTTGGTAGGGGAAGTCATACTTAGGACATGCTTTGTTAAGATCTCTGAAATTAGTACAGATACGGATGCCCCCATTTGGTTTGCTGACAAGTACAATGTTGGAGATCCAATCTGCATAATCAATTGGTCGAATAAAACCAACATCCAGGAGTTTCTTAAGTTCTTCTTTGACTAGCACCGCAATCTGAGGGTGCATCTTGCGAAGCTTCTATTTGACCAGCTTAGCTCCTTCTGCTACGGTGACGTGATGCATGACTAAATCAGGATCAAGGCCAGGCATGTCTACATATGACCATGCAAAATTGATCTGATGCTTCTTGAAGAATTCAACAAACTTAGGTTGTTCCTCTGAAGTTAAAAGAGATGCCAGATGTATGTGATGAGGAGTCTCAGGAGTCCCCACATTGAATTCTTTGGTTTCCTCGATAAGGATCATTGATCATTCCTACTATGTGCTAGAAGGGAGGATGTCAAACCTTTCATCCTCAGGTGCCTCAGAGAGGTTTTCACCCTTGGATACGCTCTTTATTTTTACTTTTGTGTGATCAAACAGTGTCACAGTGTGGTTTTCACTGGAAGATCCATGTTTTATCGTTATATTTTTACAGCTAAAAGGTTTGGCATCCGCCCCAAAGTATGTTGCACTATTAAGCTCAATGGTGAATCCAACTTTGTGATCCCCGATTGGTATGTTATCCCATAGTTCCAAAAAGTCAATGAGTGCCTCATCATTTTGGAATTGGTCAAGGCATGGGGGATTAGATTGATTCCATTCGGTGAGTTTAGGATGGATAATGGGCATTATCTCATCGATTAGGTTAAGTTCATAAGATGTGTCAGTGAGGGTTAAGACATTGTGGTGAAGGTCATTGATTGTACTCTCCCTGTCAGAATCGGGTGTAGGATGTGACATAGGGTCTGTGGAAGATGTTTCCAGTTCAGGAACCCAAGAGGTCTTTATCTGTGCTTCTCCATAAAAAGGGATGTCTTTGCGAGGTGGAGGTGGTGATGTGTCTTCCTCATCTGAAGTATTGAGCTATATGGAATCGAATTCCCACTCATGTGAGTTAGTTTTTGAGTTGCTTTCCAATATCCAATTACTATACCAAACCGGGATATCCTTTGAGTTAAACATGGCTGGTGTAACTGGCAAATGTACCATTGAAATGATTGGTGTTGCAGGAAGAATTATGAAGATTGGTGAATCCAATACTAGGAGTATTGGGATTGTTGAATTGGTTGCTTCTGCTGAAATTGTCGGTGTTGTTGATAGTGCTGGGGGTTCTGATACTTCTAATGGTTTTGTTGATGTGGTTGCTGCTGTTGATGGAGTTGTTAGTTTGATTGTTGGGATGATTGGTGTCATGGATGCTATTGCTGGGATTCTCAGCCTTATTGGGGCAGTTGGTGCGGTTCTTGGTGTTGCTGATATAATCAAAGGCAGCTGATTTAGAGTATTAGGTTGATATAGCAGTTTACTGGGTTTCCCTTTGAATTGGAGCTTAAGAAGAGTCTCTTTTTGAAAGCCTAACCTAGTGTTATCTTTAGGCTTCAATTCTGGCTACAGTGGTTCATGTTGTCCTTGCTTGCAAGGTCTTAAAGCACTCTGACCATCATAGCCCATTCTTTGTATGATGAGAAGGCCTTTGCCATATTGATCTATGGGAAGCTTAGCTTGTGGGATTTCTGTGGTGATAGGATCTTTATAGACCCATTCTGCTAAGTCCTCATCTCTGGTCTCTTCTTCTTGACTCTTTCCAAGGATAAAAGGTGTCAAAGTGTGTGCTAGTTTGACCAATGGTGCTTGAAGTAAATTTTGAGGTTTACCATGAGTTCTAGGGGAAGTGGGTAGTTACCCAACACAAAAGAGTTGGCTAAGATTGTACTCCCCAGGACCTTCCTCTGCCATTTTCATCTTTAGTTTCTCTTGCTTGGGTATAGTGGTGTTTGAGCTGGAAAGAGAGGCTGGACTGATATATGATTTGGATGGTATAGTTTCTCTGTTGCTGGGAATGGTAATCTTTGGCTGATGGTTGATATTGTTACAATATGCAAATGGATTTGCATCGCCCAAGATTGTAATTTATACACCGTTGTGAGGGAACTTGATACACTGATGATAGGTGGATGGAACGGCTTGCATGGCGTGTATCCAAGGTCTTCCTAACAACAAATTATATGGCAGAGGAAGGTCTAGAACCTGACATATGATGTGCTTCACCACTGGACCCACTCGGATTGGTAGCACAACTGCTCCTTTGGATGAATGCTCTGCATCATCATAGGCTTTTATAGTTATCTTTTTGTGGGGGTCCACTGATTCAACTACATATCTCAATGTTGTGATCAATTGTAATGTACAGATATTTAGGCTTGCTCAATTGGCGATCAAGACTCACTTGATCCTATGTTGGTTGATAAATCCTTCAATATGGAGTGAGGCATTATGAGGTTGTTGGAAGGACGTATTGTCACTTTCAGAGAAAGTGAGACAAGGTGATGACCTTAGGTTTCTAGCCATAGTTTAGAACTGATCTATGTTTAGATTTGCAGGGACTGATGTCTCTTGGAGAGCTTTATCCAAGATTGTTTTATGAGATGGGGATAGGCACAAAATTTCTAAGATGGAGATAAGTGTTGGCATCTTATCTAACTGTTCCACAAGGTTATACTGCTTTGGGATGGAGGTGGTGCCTTGTGGGGCTGCTTTTATGGTGATCTTGCTACGACATGTAACAATATTGTAGGTATGGTTTGGATCCTTGATGGCAATGGTTGTAATTTGTTCACCGGCATCACATAGGTTATTCACAGTGTAATTATAAGTGACTCGCGTATAATCATTGGTATCTGTGTTTTGTTCTGAAGTGGAAGGACCCCTTTGATCTTGTGATGGAAGTGGATTTTTAAACATAAGATGATCATTGTTTGTAGTCTTTGGGTCATGTCCTTCAATTTCAATCTCTCCTCGGTCAATAAGATCCTGAATAAGATCTTTCAATCTGTGACAATTGCTTGTTTTATGCCCTTTCCCTTGATGGAATTCGCAATGTTCATTATCCCTCCACCACAAAGGTTTGACCTAAGGTTCGTAATTAGATGTTTTGGGTAAGGTCACCAAATTCGAAGAGACCAACTGACGTAATACTATTTCAATAGGTTCCCCTAAGGGAGTGTATGTACACTTTGGTTTATAATTCTGTTGTCTTTGCCTTGGTTCCTCTTGTAGCACATTGTGTCCTTGATTTGGTGGGGGAGCAACCATGTTGTTCTTAGGAGGGGGGTTTTGCCCTGCAAATCGGACTATAGGTTGTGCATTCTTGATAGTCCTTGCATCTACAACCCCATCGTTGACGATGTTCTTGTTTTTATTCCAGAAGTTAGGTTTATCGTTGTTGAATCGCGAGCGAGGGGCATCTTTAGGTTCATTGTATATTTTGATAAGTCCCTTTTTGATGAGGGCTCGTTCACATTTTAAACCATGTGTGATAATGTCATTGAAAGACTCTGTGCCTTTCATGTCTAGATAGAATTCCATTTCTTCGTTCAAGTTGGAAATAAATATTTCCACTAGTTCTCGTTCACGTAACTGAAGAGAACGTTTGCTAGACATTTGTCACCAGCGTTGCAAGAAAGTTGAAAATAGATCTCCTAGTTTCTGTTTGGTTTTACACAGGTCTGTCGTGGTGACATCGCGCTCTATGTTATGGGAATAATGTGCAATTAATTTCTGGACCAGTTCTTCGAACGTCCTAATGCTGCATGTTAGTCAGGAAAACCATTGCATGGTTGTTCTTGCCAAAATTTGAGGAAAGAGACGCATTAGGTATGTGTCTTCATATGCCACTTCTAGGCAAGATGAATGAAATTCTCTAACATGATCGCGAGGATCTCCTTTTCCCTAATACTTTCAAACTTAGGTGTTTCAAACCCTTATGGAAAAGGTGGCATATGTAGATTCCTATCAAAGGGATGGGGACAAATATCATTAAGTGAAAACTAGTTAGTTTTCACACCATTATGAAGTTGTTGGGCGAGATTCTCGATTTGTTGCCGCAACATGTCAATATCATTTGGAGGAGGAGGAGGTGGGGGATTTCCTTGATGAAGGTTGTATCTGATGTGATCTTGACCTCTTTCATCCTCATTAAGACTTTGGTGTTCCAATGCTTGCCTTAGTTGCGTAATATCAAAATCAGGGGGGAGTTTGGCTCCCTCTTGTGCAAGTCTTAAAAAGTGAGCATCAGCGTTGGTCCTGAGGATCTCATCAAAACATTTGTTGAAGAGAGGGTTGTGTTGTGCCCTTTCTATTGTTGCAGGACTAGGAGTAATTGGATTTTCATCATTTATGTTTCCTCCAAGTGCTTCTTGGAATTCATTGAGATTTTCCTCCTCTTCCTCTTCAATTTCTTGTTGTCTAGACTTGGATTTGGTTTGAGCCATTTTGTTTATAAGTTTTTGTTGAAGTTTTGTGAAAATGATGATGAGTTGGTGATAGAATGATAGATTAATGTTTGGTGAAGTGTTTTGCATATGGATCTCTAACACTGAAGGTAGATGTTACCAAAGTCCTTCTATGAATTGCTTGTTGTGTTTGTTGAAAATGTTTTAATATGATAAGGTGTAGAGAGATCTGAGATGTGTTACATACCCAACTACCTAGTGATGAGAGGATGCACTCATAGACTAGTTTTAATCTGCGTAGAAATGTCTCTTAGGATGATTTTATCCTAGATGTAGAGACACTCTAAAAAGTGATGTGTTGTGTTTGATTCAAGCAATATCGAAAGAGAACCTAGGATAAAAACCTCTTGATGTTTTGAGAGTTGGAATGGATTGATGATGTGTGAATGTGATAATGGATGAAATCTTAACTTCAATAGAAACTTTGTGTTACAAAAGGAAAAAACTCTTCCTCTTCTCTTTCAGGGGTTGGTGGTTCTTCCCTAGCTGAGTTATATGTGATACAAATGTCTGGAAAGAAGGCAGGACCGAACTTGTCTCCCTTGTTATTATGATAACTCAAAGCTCTATATTGAGTAAAAGCTCTGCGATTTAATGACTCTTGATCAAACTCGTTTGATTTTCCTTGAAGGTATAGACGTGTGTGACTTAAGAAGGTTCTATGTGAGACAAATATTTGTTTGTTGAGATAGAAGAATTTCCTTCTTTTGATGAAAGCTTTTGATCTTAATGGTCTTCTCTTTAAATTGACATGTTGATGAAGATTCTTCTTTCTCAAGATGTGAAGAATGGTCATATAGTTTGACACTTTGTTTTTGCACTTTGTTTTTGAATTTTTGTTGGTTTTTGAAAATTTTGTGTTGGATAAATACTTGGTTTGGAATTGATTTTTGATTTTTCTTTGACAAGAAAACAAAGCAAGCACACAAACACAAGAATGTTGCCTCAAAAGGCACAAATAAATGTGGGTCTAGATCAACCCAATCTTTGGACTTTTTATTACCCTTTCCTTCCAAATGTTTTTGAGTATGTTTTTCCAAAAACCTGAAGTCGGCTTAGTTTATCATTGGTCTTGACACAAAACGAAGGCACTTCAAACACTCTTTATCCCTAAGGTCAAATGGCTAGTTGCGATAATTTCAGCCCACATCTTGATATTTCTTCAACTTTGGTACTACATACCTTATAAATCTCGTCGTGGTAGGTAAGGATGTGATATACTAAGTCTTGCACGAGCATAACAAATAGATGATCCCTATGATGGGGGAGTCACCACTTTTATCAGGCCACAAGTAACCTTTCAAAAAGCTATGTTTCTACTCAAGGAAATATGTATGGTGAGTATCTTGGGAGCAAAACCATCTATGCTCTTGCACTGAACTTCTCACAAATATCCTCAATCAATAGAACAGGTGGGCTACTACATAAAGGTGTTTAGTAATTTTCAATGTCTTTGGACATAAGTTCATTCTGCAATGACTCACTTAAGAGCCTTGTAACTTGTGGTGGGGCACATTTGTCCTTTCGGCAAGTTACACTATAGGAACAACTATACCCAAGGCTACAGCTTTCACTCACACCTGATTTCTATAGCGGCTCGAAGGATTTACCGCACGAGGTCGTTCCCAAGAGTGATGTGTCTCTTGGCATGCCTCTCTTAAAAAGATAAAATTTGAGTGTTACTAACACCTTTTTTCTTGCACCTAGGACCACGAAAGCCAAGGGAGAGGATAGTGTGTGTTAGAAGTAGGACCACTCGACAAACTCTTTTGTACAAGTGTGCCAAACACAAAATAAACTTGTTCTTTTTAACTTGTCATTGCAATGGTGATCTAACTATTTGGAGATGTTGCTCCAATAGCCATGGTGTTCTTTTTATCCTTCAAAGGCAATATGTTGAGTAAACTAGGAAAAATGAAATCTTGGTCTACTTAATGAAAAGCACATTTGTTTGAAGTAAAATTGCTTTGAAAAACAAGGCAAGTTGATTGTTCTTTTTATCTGCCCAAAAACCAAGTGTGGATTGTGATTTTTAATTTGAATTGATGCAAGGAAATCAAAATTTGTGTTGTTGATTTTAAGCACCAAAAGAAAATGAGCCCTAACTTGCAAGAAATAAAGTTGTTTTGTTGATTTTAAGCACCAAAACGAAGTTTGTTTTCTAACTTGCAAGAAATAAAATTATTTTTGTTTGAGTTTTTGTGGTTCTTTTTAGCTTGTAACAATGATGTTCTTTTTAGAGCTCCAAATGAAAGATGTGGTGAATTTTAAAACCCAAATCAAAGTGTAGTTTATTTTTAACCAAAAAGAAAGTGAGTTTATTTTATCCCAACTTGAAAGACAAAGTTAGAAATAGAAGCAAATTTACTTCCTAAGCTAAAAATCACTAAAATTTATATTGTAGGGGTTAGTCAAAACCTGCACAAAAAAGAATAAGTTAGAAAAATGTGCATGTCTGGGGGGCTTCCACAAGCCTAGAATTTTGGGTTTTTAGTTACAAGGTATTTTTTTACAACGCTCTATTACAATAGCGCTACTCTAGTGAGAACAAAAGTGCTACTTAACACAAAAGCACAATAGTAAGGACAAAAGAGCTAAAAGGATTTATTCATACATAAAATCAACAATGCTAAAACAAGGACAAAAGCGCTACTTAATAGTCAAAAGTGGTATACTATGGATAATAGCGCTAAATTTGAGACAATAGCACTATTGTGGAAACAATAGTGCTAAAATACCAAATTTGAATAGCGCTAAAGTGCGAACAAAAGCGCCAAAGTGTGACCTGTGTGTCAATCAAAATAGTCAAAGAAGTTAATTTTTTTCAAAAAGTTGCTCCTCGATTCATGTCGGGTGCACCAAATGATGCTCTGCAAAATAGAAGGATTAGTAAAAACCTGTTTTAATAGCTAAACACACACAAGGAAACACAAGAGACAAGAGTTAGTCATTAGTGTTAGCAAATCAAAGATTGAATACTATCCTAAGCAAGCATATCAAGAAAGACACTACTAAACAAATAGAAAGCTTAAGGAATCTACAAAAAGTAACTAAACATTTCCATATGCTCTTTACCATGCTAGTAGCTTCTCCTTCCTTGTTCCTCTCCTCTACAAGTTCCAAATAAGTGTAGCTCTCAGCAGCTTTTTGCACTATGGATGCCTTATGGAGGTTCAAGATTGACAAATGATTATTCTAAATGCTATGCAAGTGTGAACAAACTAATATTCAGATGCTATGAAATGGTAATGATTTATTTTAGACCAAAATAACAATGTATTTATGATTTTATGCTAAATTCTCTTCTCTAAAATTCACTATAATGTAAATGCATACAAGTTTTCAGGATCTGGATTATGAAGAAATGGGCTCTATTTATAGAAAAAATGGAGCAATGGATGATTGAGATTGAGTAATCTCAACAAGGGTCAGGATTGAATGATATTTCAATCCATGTGAGGACTTTCAACCCAATCCAAAGATGACAAGTGTCAACATGAGATAGGTTGAGAGGAGAGGGAAGAAGCATTAAATGCTTGGCATGACCTGAGGGTTAACTTGAGAGGTAAGGTTAAGGTTGGGTTGAGTGAATAAATTCATTATCCAAAGAATAATGTTTTTATCCAATGGATAAACTCTTGTGCAAGAGTTAGTGAGGATAACCATGGTCAAAGAAATAAATGCTTGAGGAGACACATGGGTTACATGAGGGTTGAGTTAGGGGTCAAAGTCCCTAACCATGGTGCAAGTGGATTTAACCATAAATGGTCATGTAAGAGCCATTAATGGTTTGGAAGACTTTAGAGGTTAGATTGTTGAACACACAAAGCATTTAATGCTTTTCAAAGACTTTGGAGTATTTGAGAAGTGACTCCAAGTTGCTTAAGAATGTGACAATATTTAGGGGATGGATTAGGCTAATTAGGAAGGGGTTAGAAGAATCTAGAAGGGGGTTAGGATTGCAAGTGGGTTTGGTGGGTGAGTGAAAATAGGATTTTTATTAAAATAAAATTCATTTATTTCAACAAAATAAGTGCAAGTTGCATTTTTAGGAAAATGCAAGTGGGGAGGATTTAATGATTTAAATAAATGTTTTATTTAATTTATTTAAAAGAGCAAAGGGGATTTAATTGAATAAATAGGATTTATTCATTTAATTGATTTGAATAAATTGATTGTGAATTTGGTTTAATGAATTAATTAAAATAAATTGAATAATTTATTTAATTAATAGGAGAATGTTTGAAGATGAATTAATTAAATATTAATTTAATTAACTTGTGGCTAGAGGGTTTTTTAATCAAATAAATAGCAAATATTCATTTAATTAAAATGGACATATTTATTTGACTACAGTGTTTTCCTTCTCAATGTATCTTGTCTCATTCTATGGATGAATAATTTGATGTTTTTCTTGTGATTTGTATCCAAATCCTTTAATTTTGTCTTTTTTCAAACATAAATGATGCAAGAACAACATAGTTGGTGCAAGTTATAGGCTATGTATGGTTGTTTTCTCAATGAGTTAAAGTTGTGAAACTCTATTTTCTTCATGTAAACATTGAAAACTAATACCTTCCTATGAATTAATCATGCATTGCATTGTTCAAAATTGAGTTGTGAATGAATTTAAGTTCTCATCGAATCAGATTGTGAGTTAAATCGGTAGTTTCATAACCAAATTTTTATTCTAAATGCAAAATGATTGGGTTGAATAATCATTTCAATCCATGTGAGGTTTCATTTAGAATAACCAATTTAGAATAATGAGTTTTGGTTACTTTGGGAGGTTTTCAAAGGGAACCGGTGTGACATTTTCACACATTGTCCCATTTCAAATGGGGACCCCCACTTTCTACTTTCCAAGATAGTTGTGTCTTTTGCTATTAGCCTTTCACTCAAGGAAGTATAGACTCTCAGGTTGATAAAAGGTGATCAATTAATTTCTCTCCCTTTGGGTGGAATTGAGTCAATATGGCTTTTCAATATCTTAGAAATGAATGATTCATGATGATCATTCCATTTGATAATCATCCTCTACTTGTGAAATCAGAGATGAAGTGTTGAGTTTGGAGAATTGTTAAAGGAGAATGAGTGGTTGAAGGGAGGACAATTCAAGGCTTAAATAATCATGGCATAAGAAAAGTAGTTGCATGAGCAAATTGAGCATTTGAGCTCACTTCCTTTGCCCCCTTAAAAGTTTGACCAGCCCTCACTCACCTCCTTTGACCCCTTGAAAACCCCATCAAGAAAAGATGCCCTTTGAATGTTGATTGAGGTTAAGTGTTTGACATTTTTTGTAGCGATTTAGGGAGACCTTGAACCTAAGTGAGAAAGGTTGATATTTTTCAACGCATTTCCTTTGCCCTCCTAAAACCCTGATCAAGCTTGATAGCATTTCCTTTGCTCCTTCAAATCCCCAACCTACCACAAGGAATTTCCTTTGCCCCCTTAAAACCTTGGTCAGATTGTGTTTACTATCATTGACCTGGAAGAAATCCAACCATGGTGAACACGTCTTATTCTTGGTGAATTTAATGTTTTTGAGGTCAATACTCTATATATTTAGAAGAATATGATATTTGAAATGAGTAGGATCTGTTGAGAATGAAAGGAAGCACCTTGGTATGTTAGTTGAGCAAGTTGTATTGGTACTTTGAAGGCACTTCCTTTTCCCCCTTAGATACCCAAACAAAGTGATGGAGTCTCTATGCTTGGTGAAGATGAACTTAAATTGAAAAGATCATGGTGATGGAGCTCAATGAAATCTCCTTGCAATGATTTGAAATGCCTTGAACTGATTAATTGAGTGAGCATAGTTGATATCCCTAGAACTTCCTTTGCTCCCTCAAAACCCCGATCCAACTTGAGCCCATTTCCTTTAAGCCCCTAAAGCTCAATCAGGCTTGAGGTCATTGTCAATGCCTCATGAATTCTTCGACCTGCTGTTAGTAGCATATAAAACTATGAACTTTTGTTATAACACTTCTAGTACCCTTTAGAATCCATGACTAAGGACAAACAAATCAAGAGAAAGCCTTAAAGCATCACATAATCAGACATTAGAAATTAGAGCTTAATTAGGAAAACATATCAAATTAAAGAGCTCAGCGAATGTATGAAATCTATGTGTTTCAACCCTGTTTGATGTTGTTTTGTTTATTTTTGCCGATGATAAAATGGAGGACTTCGGGATCAATATAAGGATGATATCAAATACATGATCAGAATGAAGATACACTAATGCATTCCAAATAGAACATGCGAGAAAACATACATAAAAAGCTTTACCAGCAGGTAAAAGGTTGCACTAAATATGATATAAATCCTATTTAATAAATTTTAATAAAAAAATGCAACGAATTTTTTTTGGAAAAATATTTCTAATGCAAGTATTTATGCACATGTAGGTGGTACGACCGTGGAAATTTGTGTTTCATAAAACATCCCCGCAATTTTTTCAAAAAAAAAATTCCAACCTCCGATTTTAACGATTTGATAGAAAATCTTAAGGTTTTGGGGTCTTTTGAGCACAATGGTGACCTTTGTTTTGCTCTACAGTGCCCAGATTTTTTAGCTACCCCAAAACTCACCTCAAAAAATGTGCCCTCAGCCAATTTGACCTAATTTTTCAACAGCTTAGATTTTGATGAAACACCAATTAATCTTGGGGGTTTTCGACGATATGGACGCTATGAAAACCTCTGTTTGATCCCAAAGTTGATGAAATATTCACTCATAGCCAAATCCACAAAAAAGTGAATTTGGGACCTTACAATGCTTTTGAGTAAACAAACCCTCAAAAATTGAGAAGGGGCTTGTCGAATTTGAATTCTAATACCATGCTGAATTTCGCAACATAAAAGATTGCAGCACAAGCCTACAAGATCAAATGACAAACAAGAATACCTTCCACATGAGAGGGATGCACAAAAGAATGATATATTACTAAAAAGAAAAGAATACAAAATTATAGGATGAATTACAATTGTGCAATGAGGTGCTTATAAAGAAAGCACTGAGCTATTTTTAGGAGAACTAAAGTGCAATATGAGCAGCTAAATAAACTCAACTCTAGCTAACTAGATACATAACTAGGTGCACAACTAGCACAACTAAAATAAGCACTCCTAAGTGAACTTCAAAAAAGAAAATAAAAAAGCATAACTAGTTGTAAAAAAGAAACTAATAGCTAAATATGCTCTAACAATATCAATTTGTCATGGTCCTCCAAATTTCTCTCTGTTGAAAGCTAAACTTGTTTGTCTCTATGAATTATGTCGATCCTCCTTATTACAGCTCTATGCATGTTTTGACAAACGTTAAAAAAGGGAAATGTGTTGGGAATAGGGGTTTGCCTTAGGTCAAACCCTAGTTTTGGAATTAACCATGAAATTTAATTGAAAAATGTAAGTGAAAGACTGTAGTAAAATGCTTTCCTTTTGAGGGAAAGGCTAAAAATGCTTGAAATGTTAATGATATACCTCAATAAAGTTTTGTTTGTATTCACAAAGGAATTAGGGTTTCATGTATGTTGTCTTCATAAAACATGGATCATGAATGTCATCTCCAATGCTTTAAATCTTGACTTCACTTTTGCTCCAATGCTTGATGAAAGAGTGATTGCTTGCTCACTTAAATTTAGGATCTCAATTTTGCCTTCTTGAATTGATTAGGAATTGAATTAGGATATAAATGAAAGGGGTAGACCTCTTTTTATGCTTTCTTGTCAAAAATCCAATTGAATTTCCACCACAGGCCAACACAAAGCTAGTTTTCACACTCACTAAAGATGACTATTAGAGGGGGCCAATTTAAGAGGCCCAGGACGTGGTATGTCATAGTCCTGATTTGGGACTAGAGAATGGTACAACCTAGTCCTACAAATCAAGACTTCAAACTAGGGGTTAAAAGATGGAAAATTGATGAAAATGTGAAGTAGATGGGTGGTGTGAGTAGAATTAGTATTACAATTAGGCCTTAAAAATGGAACACCAAAGTGAGGCCTATGTGAGGACAAAATTGTAGGTGAGTACAAATTAGAATGCTACAATAATGTAGTGAATTTATTAAATTGACTCTCTCACAAATAAATAAATATTTAAAAAGGCCAACATGGAGATGAAACCTTGAATTCTTATTGCTACCCTAGAAATAAGGTTGCATATATTATTAATAATACATATCTATCAGTTCGTAATGAGTTGTTCTCTGATAATTCATTTTTCCCCTGGTTAGGGTGCAGTCATGCCCTACTAGAAGATCCTTCTCAACTTTTTCAATGTTATTACTACCCTAAAATAGATACCTAAACAAGATAAATAAATAATGCAAGGAGCAAAGTAAAAGAAGAGGAATCAAAGAAATTTAACGTACTTAAAAGGGTGAAACCTAATTTAATAGCATCATGACTCCATCCAACCAGAGTGGAGGAGAAAACATGTAAACCTAATTAATAGCATCATTATTCATAATTGGAGAAGTCATGACTACAAAAAAAAATGTAAATATTACAACATTTGGTTTGAATTGATGATGGAAGAAGAATTTGGGTATTTAGTGTAGCATTGCAGTATTTGGTTTGAATTGATGATGGAAGAAGAAATTGGGTAGATAACATATATTGGGGTTGGTTAGGTGTAGCAGATTTATTAAAATGACTCTCTCATACACAGAGAGGCCAACACAAAGATGAAACCCTGAATTCTTATTGCTACCCTAGAAATAAGGCTAGATATAAGAAATAATTTAAAAATAATACATATCTGTGAAAATTGTAATAGGTTGTTCTCTAATAAATATTTATTAAAATGATTGATAAATAAAGAAATACTTAGAGAGGCCAATATGAAGATGAAACCCTGAATTCTTATTGCTACCCTAGAAATAAGGTTGTATGTAAAATAAGTAATCATAATGCATATCAATTGGTAATAGGTCGTTAGGGCACAATCATGCCTTACTAAAAGACCCTTCTTGACTTGGCTTGCGCTAATACTACCCTCTTGAGAAAACCAAAAGAGGAGGAATCGAAGAAAGTTAATGCCCTTAAAAGGGAAAAACCTAGTTTAATAGCATCGCGAGGGAGAAAATATGTAAACAACCTAATTTAGTAGCATTGCACAAGTCACGATTGCAGATAATTTGATTTGAATGGATGAAATTTAATTACAATATTAAATTCTACATACCTAGAAGAAGAAATTGCCCTTGGTTGCTTTGCCTCTTCATCTATTTTGTCTCTTCCTCTGCTCTACCACAAAACTGTAACACTAAAATAAAATGAAAAATGAAAAAATACAGAACACCACCAAATAAAACAAATACCTTAGGGGTGAGTGCACAAGATGGTGAACAAAAAGTGGCCACCATCTTTAAAAAAAATAAAAAATGAGCATAACTCGATCAGGTTATTTAAAAAATAAAGTAACCTGATTGGGTTACGGTCAAAATTATCTAAACCATAACCCAATCAAGTTTTTAAAAAAAAAAACCTAATTGGGTTATTAATATTATTAGTAATCCAATCGCTTTTTTTAAGTTTTAATAACCCAATCACATTTTTCTAAATTTTTTTTTTAAAGCAACTAGGACCATTCTATTTGTGGCCTCCACTAAAAACAACAAACAACCAAGCTACAATGCGTGAAACCCAATCACGATTTCAGCCCTATAAGATAAATCAAAATTCCACATCATTTAAGAGGTGAGTTTACAATTCATTTATGCTTTTTTGTTGTTTTCTATTTTGAATTTCACTATAGTTATTTAGTTTTTTATTATTTTTATTTTATTTTATAAATTCGATATCAAATACTCAACAAAACAATCCCCCTTAGAAAAATATGCCCCATAATCCTCTGATAAACCTTTCCCAAACCACATAGGAGGATTTACTATGTCGACTGAAACAAAATAAATTAACCATTTTCAACCTAGTGTCTAGACTAAAAGCATTAGAACACTAAAACCATGCAAACCTTTCCCAAGCCCTAGAAACAATGGTGGATAGCGTTGACAAAGTTTCAAAATGAATCACTAAATGGGATCCATATAGAAACTCATGTTGCAACTATTATGCACAAGGTCTCTTATATGATGTAGTAAAAAACTAAAAAATAAGCAAAGCACAAATATGTGCTCTTTTCATCGATCCCCAAACCTAAGAGACCCTACCTCTTAATTCAAAGAGGTTTCCTATACACTAGTGCAATCACATGGCCATGAAAACACGGTTTTAGGATATGTGGTGGATGGTCTTTAACCAGTCTCCTTGCAATAACCTTGAGGTGTCTTTATATTTTTTAGAAAACTACACTACGAGTTCATCCTGAATGAGATCCCTAATTATTTTGATATGAGGGAGTTCCAAGGTAGAGGTAGAGGCTTTTCCCAAGATAGACTAGGGGTTCAACAGATACAGAACCCCCAAAATTGAGTTCCACTAGCTATGAAACCCTTTATGCACATGACGGTCCTTGTAGCCCTAAAGAAGTTGATAGAGATGGAGACTCTTTAGGAAACTGCCACACTAACTGACACCATCATCTATCATAGGACACATTTATCACATCTTCTTGGCCCAAATGATGGTGCAGTAGTAGACGATGGTGTTGCAGCTAGACCACCTACTTCTAGTGTGCTTAGCAGTCACCAGTGCATCACCTACTACAATGTATTCTATGGGGTAAATACCATTACACATGGAGGTTGTTTGAGATACCATGAGTGCACACATTATGGGGCTAGTTGTGAGGTTGGTTCATGTCAAAATAAAATAAGACCTTGAATTCAAATTAATGTTTTATAATGTATATTAACTTTCTAATGTATCTTTGTGTGGAGTTTGATAGGTGTTGATTATGGACCAACTTTCATAGGTTCATGATGTCACTGTTACAACCATTTCATTTAGCCTAGAAAGCTATACAATATTCTCCTTTGTAGACATCTTGTTTATAGTTTGTATTGAATATGCATCTCGTTTAAATTGTGATTAGTTAACTTTATGCTAACATTATATGTTTGTTTATATTAATTGTGTTACTCTTATAAGGTATGTTACATGTGGTTGAGATTTCTTCATTACAAAAGTCATTCTCGAGGACGCCTAATCGAAAAAAGGTAATTGAGCACAATTTTAATCAAAATATAATAGTTTTAAGAGCTTACACAAGTTATTGTAGCATGATTTAGATTTTGTTTTTTCAAATTATTATGATTATACACATTCATGTAGATTGATTGAGTCTAACATCTTTTGCCGTGTACATGTACAATGACGGTTAGGATTTTTTACAACAATGATGAATGCACCAGATTATGCATTGGAAGAAGAGATGCAAGAGGTATATGTTTGTTTTTTTTTCTAAATTTAATAATTATATGCACATGTACATTCATTGTATTACAATCTTATCATTTTACATATAGGGAACATGGATACTTGTTTCATCAATGATGACCCCTCCTACAACAATAGGAGAACCATCAGAGCTTCAAGTACACATTTATTCTATACTATAAATATTCATTTAAATAGAAGTAGATATATTCATAGTTTATATTTCTTTGTTATGTATGTATGTATGTATGTATGTATGTATGTATGTATGTATGTATGTATGTATGTATGTGTGTATGTGTGTATGTATATGTATGTATGCATATGTGTGTATGTAGGTATATATACATACATACATGTGTGTGTGTGTTGACTTGTATCAATTGTATTTTAACTAGTGTAGCCCCTTTCATGATATGAGCATAACATAGATCATTTATCTCACTGATTTGGTAGGACTCCTAATCATCAATGGGGACTATCATTTTCAGAATGAATTTCATCAAAAAAACCACAACATGAGGTAATTAACAATTCAATTATAGAGAAATAATAGTACATTATAGTTATTTTGATGTTAATTTGACAACAATAAATTATTATTGACATAAATAATCTAACTGGTTGTTTAAATTGTTATTATGTAGGCATCTACAAAGCCATGTAGTACTTCAAAGAGGCTCGATTTTGATGATCCACTACAACAATAGGATTTGTTAGACTTATATAGGGTTAGTTGTGGCCATTGTATATCGATCTTGAAATTGCATATGTCATAGTTTTGTAAAACTTGTATTGATTTGGCACATATGTCATTTTTGTACATTTTATTAAGTTGTCACACATGCCATTTTCATACATTTTGTTGAGTTGGCACATATGTCTCATTTTTGGAAAACTTGTATTCTACATTTGGATATATATAAAAGGTGATATCTGATCGAATTTGTTCATTGTACATGCATATCTTCATACTTTGAACAATTTATGAACATCTTAAGAATTGTTAAGTTATGAATAAATTATATGCATTTGAATAATAATGGTTATGTTTTGAACAATGTATAGTCAATTATGAATGGTTGAGTTATGAGCAATTTAGCATGTTATGGATTAATGATATTGAAATTCAATGAAACTTATGAATGACAATTGCTTTTATCTAAATTCCAAGTGTTGAATTTGGTTGTCTTGGGCAACTTCACCAAACGTTATGATTATTGAGATCAAAAGTTGTCAATAACTATTAAAAGTTGTCAATAGTTGTCAATAGTTGTCAGTAGTTGTCAATAACTATTGACAACTATTGTCAATCGTTGTCAATAACTATTGACAACTATTGTCAATCGTTGTCAATAGTTGTCAATAGCTGTCAAAAGTTGTCAAAAGTTTTCAAAAGTCATTAATAGTTGTGAAAAGTTGTCAATAATTCTCAATAGTTCTCAAAAGTTATCAATAGTTGCAATGAAAAGTTGTAAGATATGGTAAATATTGTTCTATTTGTTGTATCCACAAATTGTCAGTGCAAGCATGTCTGAGTGGACATTTTTATGCTAGGCATGGTCATAGTTGGGTCCCCAAGTCACCTGAACGTTCAATGCCCTATCTTGGTGACGCTATCTCTTGAGTGCCTTAAGTTCAAAAAAATGTCAAACTTTGATGGGTTGTTTCTCAAAATCTTGGGTATATGTGAATGATGTGTTTGATCCTACAAGGTCATGTGAGGCCCCTATATAGTAACCTCAGATTTTGAAGAAACGAATCCATTCTTCTTAAGGTGGCAATTTTTCTATTGATGAAAATATCATCAGTCGAGTGCAATGCAAATTTGCAAGATAGGTCAAATCTCATTTCATTTGTTGTATCTACAAATCATCAATGTGAGCATGTCTAGGTGGGCTTTTTTATGCTAGGCATGGTCTTGGTTGGGTCCCCAGGTCACCTGAATGTTTAATGCAAATAGTCAAACTTTGACGAGTTGTTTCTCAGAATCTAGGGCACATAAAAATGATCTTTTTGATCCCACAGGGTCGTGTGAGGCCCCTCTACAATAACCTATCTCATATTTTTAAGAAACAAAGCCATTTTCTTAGGGCAGCAATTTTTTTGTTGATGCAAATATTGTCAGTTGAGCGCAATGCAAAGTTGCAAGATAGGGTAAATATCATTGTGTTTTTCATATCCATTAACTGTCAACGGGAGCATGTTCAGGTGGGAATTTTTATGCTAGGCATGGTACTAGTTGGGTCCCCAGGTCGCCCGAACATTCAACGCCCTACCATCGTAGTGCCATCTCTTGAGTGCCCTAAGTTCAAAAAATTATCAAATTTTGATGGATTGTTTCTCAAAATCTGGGGCACATATGAATGATCTATTTGATCCCACAAGGTCATGTGAGGACCCTCTATAATAACCTATCTGATATTTTGAAGAAACAAAGCCATTTCTCAGGGCAAAATTTTATTAGTCAAGTGCAATGCAAAGTTGCAAGATAGGGTAAATCTTGTTTGTTTGTTTTCTCCATGAATAGACAGTGTGAGCATGTTTGAGTGTTGATTTTTAAGCTAGGAATGGTCCTAGTTGGATCCCCAGGTCACCCAAACATTCAGTGTCCTACCATCACGACACCAACTCATAAGCACTGTAATGTTCAATTTTTGTATTAATGCAAATATTGTCAGAAGCATGCAAAATTTGCATATTGAGAAAATAATAATGCATGAATTACACATTGACAAATTAATAACACATAAATTACACATTGACAAAATAATAATGCTTGAATTACACATTAACAAAAGTATAGTGCATGAATTTCAAGTAGAATCATAGATACGAATTTATCATAAAATTTTATTTATGCATTTATAATCATTTGGTCGTTTATATATCCCTAAATAGGTAAAAATCAGCTCATAGCCATCTATATACAAAATTTGGCCTTTGAATAGGTACAAATCAGCTCATGGTCGTCTATATACACAATTTGACCTCTAAATAGGTAAAAATCAACTCATGGTCATCTATATACAAAATTTGGTCTCTAAATACATACAAATCACCTCATGGCCATCTATATACAAAATTTAGCCTCCAAATACATACAAATCAGCTCATGGTCATCTATATACAAAATTTGGCCTCTAAATAGGTACAAATCAGCTCATGGTTGTCTATATACAAAATTTGGCCTCTAAATAGGTACAAATCAGCTCATGGCCATCTATATACAAAATAATGCAAAGGATAAATACAAAATTTTCAAAATCATTCTACCCTGTTGTAGAATCAATCTAACGAACCTTGTGGATTAGGTCTAACCCTTATTGTGTCAAGTATTGCCTCATGGTCAGATTCATTAACTTTCTATAAATTCTTATTGAGCAGTCTACCATGACATTTAATCAACTGAATATTCATTGGAACAAGAAGGTTAGAGTAATGAAGAATATGCATGTGCATGTTGAAGTCCTTGAACAACCAAACATTATATTTTTCAGAGGGTGCCTTTTAAGCCATTTTCTTGTTACAACAACAGACCCTATTGGGTACTCAATACCCTCTCCATCGATGATTATGGTTGTCAATTTTTTTTTTGTCTCAATACAACGATACAAAAAGTAATTTGTTCCTTCTTCATTGTTTTCATCAGCAATAACTGCATACACATGACTTGCATTTTATTGAATGATAAATTAGTACCAAAAACAGTGTAAAATGAAATAAAATGAGTTAAATTTTTCCAATAAGTAATAAGTCAAAATACCTAGTTGCACTATGTCAGATCTACATGGTCATTTGAAATCCATGAAAACTTTGATTTAGTTCAACTGTGGTGGTTTGAGAAGTTGATATGTATTAATGGGAACTAAAGGTGTACAAGACCATCCATCAACCCACTCATGTGATTCACACTCTTCCCACCAAAAATCCATACACAATGAGTAAAAACATACAATCTCTTTAGTATAAATTATTGGTGAGCTTGGAAATAAGCTTCTAAATGAGAGAAAGTCACTTGATCGTGTTACTATACAATAATCTACATAGTCTACAACATCAAATTCACATATCAACCAAAAATATCTAGAAATTGTAGATATACCTTGATTACCTAGTCCCATTGTCGAGTTACACCATTACATAATGGTTGTTGCATCTATTAACTTAGCAACACGTTCATACTTTAGTTCTTCTCTAGCAAGGGATACTTGTATACATGCACCTAAACCGTCATGCTCTCCCTTTCAATGTCTAGACTCACTAAAATTCCAAAAATGTTGTACACCAGTCCTCACATGCATCCTACTCAACCAATAGAGCATCCTTGCATTCTTGAATTGTGATGTACAGTTATCCAACCTTATGATGTGTTGGTTGTATCTAATATTTCTTTCCCTTAAATTCTCATTGTAAAGTTGAAATCATCCTTGCAGAATCTATGTCAAATGACTACGATCATCACTTATGTAGAAGTGATATTCTCTTACTATCTTTCTATCTTGCTTCGTGCTATCATGTGCACACATGAATGTTATGTGTACAAAAATAGTAACTTGTTGAGAGTGTTAGTGTTGGGATTGCACTTCATTTTGAGGTTATAATGTATAATTCTCTGCAAAATCTACAATAGAGACGATGGTACCAAGAGGGAATGTATCCTTACATATCTTGAATTTTTCATCCAACCACAACACTCTATGTGTATCCATTATGTAGTCATAAACTAGTTTCTCCTCAAAAATACTCATAAACTTTGTTACAGGTATATCTTGACTCACCAACTCACATCTCTTCAACTCGCTTCCACCTTTAACCCCATATGTGATTGACTTGTATTTTCCATAAGAGACTAGGCTCATTCCAATTTCATGTGTACTCTCTAAATGTATACATCTTTGTAACTTTTGCAAACCACCACATGTAGCACATGAACCTTTCAAACACATAATCTTATAAAAGGTTCAGCCAACATCTCTTTGACATAATACACTTGAAAGAAAATCTCTTGATGAATTTGGAGGTACTTGTATACCACATTCCTACAAAACATTGTTAGTGTGCAAATTACAACATACATGATGATATATATCATAATGTATGGAAAATTCAATATATATTCTACAACAACATGTAGCATGTGCAAGATTTATCTTAACATAAAAGGGTTTTTTCCTTTCAAAAAACCTTTGACTAATTCTTATTTGAGGATAGGTTTGAACAAATTTCTCATAAAATTATGTTTGAGTCATATTCAAAAAGTGTTTCAGGTGTGGCTCACGATTTCTTGATCCAATTCACCTTCTAACAAAATCTCTTTGATTGGGTGAAACTCTTGCATTGTCATGCTAAAAAAATTTAATTAATTGTCTTGGTGCATCAACAACACCCTTGTCCTTTCATGGAAGTCTATCCAAAGATGCCCAAAGAGAATTATTGCTAGGATCCTCAATTTTTTCACACCTCCTTAAGGCACGGTGTAGTGTTGTTCTACTTATCTTTAATGACTTACTTGTTTTTCTTAATAAACAAGACTTTTTAGTTTGATTTCTCATTATGGTTAACATAAGAACATGTCAAGTGACATTTTCATCTTTAGAGCATGATGTTGAACCAATTTCTTGATATGCATCAAATTAATTTCTTACCATAGTTTTTTCACTATTATTTTTAGATGATCTTAAGCCAATAATTTTCATTGTATCTCGATAATTCAAATTTGTTATAATTTCAACAATTAATTAGCATCTTTCAGTTTTATTTAAGCTCTCAAAATAATTTTTCCGTACTCTATTAGTCATTCTTCAACAGGTGTTCAAATATTTTATTAGGCATTGGCTTCAAAATATTTTTCATCAATGTCGATTATATACTTTGGTTTTCTACAAATAATTCTAGGGGGTGTTAATATTGTTGCATGTTCTTGGCTTTCATTAAGTACATTTGTTTGATCATTGATAGAAATTTTTCTTGGTTTGCATTTGATTCATTTGATCCATGTAATTGAGTTTGTGTACCTTCTCCTCCCAATTTTCTCATTTCACGTAGTCTTTTCATGTACTCCCTCTACCTTTCCTTTCTTTCCTCTTGTGATTCAATGGTTCCTCGCTTGTTCCTTCCCATCGTGAGTATATTTTTTTCTAAATAACATCATATATGTTAGTAAATATTATAAAAATTAACAAAACATAACATATGATATTGCTATTAGGGTTCAACTATGTAGTTTTTGAGTCAAACTCATCGACCCATGTTTCATGGGTTTAACTTTGGAGGGAACTTTGTGGTTAAGCGTGCTTGAGTTGGAGTAGGACTGGGATGAGTGACCTCTCGGGAAGTCCCAATGCTTCACCCCTATGAGCATCACCTAGATGCAATGAGTGCTAAGTGGATCATCCATTCTCATGAGAGAGAAAGCATGAGAGAGAGAGAAGGAAGGGAGATGAGGGAGAGATAGATACATAGATAGATATAGATATATGAATATATGTATATCTACATATATGAATATATGTGCATCTACATACATGAAACTATATATGAATATATGTATGTTAATATGTATGAATATAAAAGAACATAACCCAATTGGGTTTTTAATGAATAAAAAGACCGATCGTGTTATTGAAAAATAAAAAGTGTGGTCAGGTTATATTAAAAATATAAGCCCAATTGGGTTATGACTTGTAATTAGCCTTAGATAGCAGGGATGAGGCTTGGGGGTTTCATTTGTCTCCTTTTTACGTGTTTTCTTCTTCAAATGTAATTACTCAACTTCCTCATCATCAGGTTTGCATGTTATCAAGTGGGTATTTGTAAAATTGCCACCATAATTTCATACGTCTTATGAGCTTTGTAAGCATAATTGTTTTTAAAAAAATTGAACGACATTAACATATTAATCTTGAATTTGTTTTACCAATGTCTCTAGAGTTATCAGAGACAGACATGTACCATTTTTTTTAATAACTTTTGAACTCTTTGTCCGAATTTAAAACAAATTATATATTATTGTTCTACACTTCTTTACATTTTTTTTTAAATGAATTTTTGATTATTTTTGTGCAAGTTATGTGACGTGCACAAACAAGTACCTAATTTTCAAGATGCGTCCACTTTGAAAAATCATTAAAAAAAACACTCAACAAAATATTAGAAAAACAATACACAACTTCTAATGCTCACTCCTAACTACCATTCTACTGAAGGGTTTTTCAAAATAATAAATGCAACTATAACTTTTTTGATGTGCACGTCATACACTATGTTATGTTTTGCTGAAAAAAATAGGAACACTTTTGTGTGCATGAAAGATTTGACCCCCTTAATCTCATCCAACTTTGAAAAAAAATAGTAGTTTGGAAATTAGATTCAAAGTACTAAAATCTTTGTTATTTGGGTATCTTCAAATTCTGAGTCAACGAATCTCAAATTGCTCCTCCAAATTCAAGTTTAGCTTATTTTAGAAAAAAAAAAAGTGGCCACTTATACTGCCCTTTTTGTTGACCATCTTGGTGCATTTACCCAAGTAGAATAAGATGAACAAAAAAACCAATGTGCACATTGTACACCTGATGGTATGATGAATCAATAAGGATCTAGACAACTACTGAGAGGAGGGGGGGGGAGGGGGTGAATCAGTAGATAGAAAATAGACTAATCTTTAACCAAACTTAAAAAATAACTCATAAAACAATTCTTGAACTAACCGTTTCAAACACTGAACAATAAACTATAACTGCACTAACAAGTTTACCTGGTTGACTGATATAACATAATAACAGTATAACAAATCTAAAACATCAAACCATTTTACCAAAACATCAAAATGCTTTACTAACATATGTAATAGCACATTTCAGATTATTGAATAGAAAATAGACTAATCTTTCACCAAACTTAAAAACTAACTCATAAAACAATTCCTGAACTAACCATTTCAAGCACTGAACAATAAACTATAACTGCACTAACAAGTTTACCGGTTGACTGATATAACAGAATAACAATATAACAGATCTAAAACATCAAACCATTTTACCAAAACATCAAAATGCTTTACTAACATATGTAATAGCACATTTCAAATTACTGACGGTCATCTTAACACATCTAAGTGGATTTATCAGTTAAGCAAATTAAACATATCAAAAACATAACCACAAAAACCATTCACCACTTGACACAATGATTTTTGATGTGGAAACCCAGATGGGAAAAACCACAGTGGGGATGAATACCCACAAGTATTCTGAACTCTTCTGAAGTTTGCCTTGTTAAAGCTTTACAAAATGTCCTATTAGGAACATATCCTGTTAAAGACCATCCTATCAAGGGACTGACTATAATGCCCTGTTAGAAGCAATACCCTATTAGGAATAACCTCGGTAGAGGATTTGAAAATCCAAGCTAATGGATCACCCGGTTAGAGGATTTAGAAAACACCAAGCCTGTGAAAGCTTACCCGATTAAGAGATTTAAATATTTTAATTGTTAGAGAACAACAAGGATTATGTTGATATGGTAAATAACACTATCTTCTTGATCAAATCCATTTCATGCTCCTATCTGCCTTTAAAACATTCTGCAGATACTCCTTCTAGTTTGAAAATCAATCACACCGAAACTTACTAAAATTGTCAACACTACAACAAAACAACTCATTGACCTTATGGGCAAAACAATAGGTTGGTAACACATCTAAAACCTAAGATCTCATAGAGATTATAACCAAAAATTGGTTCAAACATGATCATTGGATTACATAGCAATCATTGCACATTTTCCAAGACAACTTTGATCGCTTCTTGAACAATGCTCATCAAAACCTATAACTCGTCATGCAGTTTCCACTTCATGCAATGATCTTGCTCATTCCCAAGATAAAACAGTTATCTCTATGCACCAAAAACACACTTTGAAACTCATCGCATGCAATCATGCATATGTGGCATAATCATCACCAATCACCATGCTCATAGACCAACACAAATAGACACAACTGATTCGCCAAGCTCCATTGGTTAGGGTCTTGGCACATCAACAGGTAGGGTTACCAGTTGATCTCCCTGCTTCTTAGGTAATACCAATTACCATCACTTGCACAACTATCGATTGCATAACAACATAATTACCAGTTACAATTGACATCAATGACAATACTAAAACTTTATTAATGCAATCTTCAATCAAATGCCAACAATACCACCAAACAAAACAGACACTAGAGCGAAAAAATTGAACAAAGAGAAGGAACAAAACATTTGACAATACAAAAACAAAGAAAGAACTCAACATTGACATAACAAAAAACTGACACATCAAGCATAGAATAGACAAATGAAGGTTTTCTTAACCAAATTTAAAATTTAAAAACAATATTTGTAACCGAATTTGAAATGGACAATCTTAATTTGAAATGGTGCTCTCTTTTCTTTTTCATTACCATTCTCCTCTCAATGACTATTTTAAATTTTTTCATTAATTTAAATTAATTAATTAATAGTTTAGGTTTCTTTAAGTAGGAACAAGTTATAAGTATCTAATTTAAACAAATTAATAGTTTTTAGGATACTTAAAATATTTAATTCAAATTTATGTGATTTATTTTTTGTGTATTGAGATAGATATATAATTCTATTTTGAATAATATGTTTATACAATGATTAAAAATAATTCTACATTAACCTTCACTTAAAATGTTAGTAGTAAGATGGACACAAAAATCTGTACATTTTGGGAAAATACTAAATCTTAAAAATTACAGACAACGGTGGCGTTGGTACTTCATTATTAGTGAGTGAATACACCTTGTCATTCATGTTTTTTACTTGCTACAATTGCACAAGCTCAAAGAATTATTGGTTTGGTGTAATCAATCAAAAACATCTACTATTGGATTATTGTTAGTATTGTTTCATCTAAATGAAAAAAATTAACAAACATTGTCCACAAGTATGTGATACAATGAATCTTGGGCAAAGATTCCTAACATTTCATATAGAACATAATAAGACTTTAACAATACAAAATTATTTTGGATTCAAATGTGTTTATGCTCATCATTTCTTTTTCTACTTGATAACATTGAAGACAAGTGAATGGCATAGTGATGGCAATCTTCAAAATATTTTAAAATCCATGTGCATAGAAAAAGAAATATCGAATAAAAAAAGAGTTCCCCATGACCTAGAAAAGGTTCCACATAGGATACTTATACATCCCCAATAGAGTAAGCAAATTTAGAACTTACCCCTTCCATAAATTCATTAGATCCCAACTTGGAACAAAGTTGAGATGAGCGAGGTTAATATGTGAAGCCTAGGTGAAGACATTAGGAAAGTGTATTGTACATTGTATCATCCATTGTTTTGAATCACCAAAACACCCTATACCATAAGTGAGAAAGGATTTTGAAACACTATCACTACCATCCACATCCTTTTGTTACACTCAATAGTCAAACCATTATAAACCCACTCAAGCTCCTATCATGGGTGTATCATGTAAAGTATTTAGATTCCCTATTCTACAATTGTATAATCTAATACACACTTTGTCATGCCCGAACTTTAGGGCAAAAATGAAATGATTTTTTTTTTTAAAATACTAATTAATTAACAAAGTTTGTTATCTCGACATGCGTTAACATGTTGGCCATAACAATATTCGAGCTATTCTGATACTAACTAAGTATCAAAATTAATTAAAATTTATTTGCAGAAAACTAAATGTTTTAATTTATTTTCTCATCCAATATAGTCGTTAGTGTAATTAAATCACACTCATTAAAAATAGAAGGCGTAGATAATAAAAAAAATTAAACTCCAATAGATCCATATTGTCTAAAATTCATTTTAATTCAATAATTAGAATAAACGATTAAAGTGTCAAATTAATTCCTTAATGACATTATCCGATGAGGATAATTACCTCCCCAAAGTCAAATTTAGTTTTCAAGGAATTAATTTCCCTTTCTATTTAATTCAAGGCTTCACAAGTAGTTAATCTAAAAATAATTAATTTTGAAATAAAAACTCCTCCGTCTATTTAAGTTGAAAACTTAACTAATTTTAAATATAAATTTCCACAACTTATAAATAATTTTCATGTAAACCCTAATTTAAATTATATTATAAAATTACTTCTTTGACACATTTTTTTTTAAAACCCCTTAAACTTGCTTATTTTCCCTCTTTACCCTAGCTCTAACTGAGCTAGGGTTTTCCCTTTTTTTTTTTTTTGACCAAATTTCATGTAGGGCAGACATGGGCGGCAGACGGGATGAGCAATCACAGGGAGGAGGCGAGAGGCAGGAGTCGGCATCGCCGTAGTCTCCACTATGTAGGGCACAGTGGGCTCGATCGCTGGCCACTATGCATTACACAGTGGACACGGCTGCCGACCACTATGCAATGCACAGTGAGCTCGGCCGCCGGCCACTGTGTAGTGCACAGTGGACTCGGCCGCCGGCCACTGCGCAATGCACAGTGAGCTCGGCCCCCGGTCGAATCCTCCACTAAATTCAAATTTTATATTTTTTTTAAAATATATATATATATATATGTATATATATATGTATATATATATGTATATATATATATATGTGTGTATATATATATATATATGTGTGTATATATATATATATATATGTGTATATATATATATAATTGTTTATATGTATATTTAAATACATTGATACATGTTTATATATTTTCCATGAATGAAATGTATAATGTTTTTTTTGGTCAATCTACTTGTGAATAAAGGATTTAGATAAAAATTATATCTCTTTTTTTTTATTCCTTAGATAAAATTTTAATACTCTGATTTTTATTTTTTCTGTTTATTATCATAGGCATAAATATGATTTCGCTAAAGTCTGAGGTAATAAAAAAAACAAGTAAATAACTATAGGTTTATTTCCTACAATAAAATAATGGCAGATTTAAATAAATTAACTTCAGATTTACTTCCTACTCAGCAGTAATTAACAGAGCTTTATTGAACTCGAAACAACAACTATCGGATTATGATTCTATTTAAATCAACTATCTCTTTGCTTTTGATTCCTATTTCTACAACTAGGTAAAGTTTCAGATATCAATGAATTTAATATCAACTTAATAATCTAAAATTTATTAAACTAAAGTTATGGGATTAGAAGAGAGAAAATACTTTAGATTTTATTCCTACAATTAATTATGAAATTTCACTTCTTGCCACTATTATTTTCTAGGATCCACAAACTTAGATCTTACAATAGGAAGAATAAACTGCAATATACACCTTTAAAGCAACATGCATACAATCATTTAAAATGCTAACATTAAATACTTCTCATATTTTTCTGCAAGTAGAATGAAGGCAATTGCACAGATAAGAGAAAAATACTGAATCAAATAAAACTGATTTTCATATTAAAATGACTATTGCATGCAAATCAAAAGTAACTTTCTTTTTTTTTAAAACAGGAATAGAAATATAACAAGCTTTTTACAACTCTAAGATATTCTGCAAAAATTTACAGGATGTTTTTTTTTTCAACTACAATCCCAAACTCTCATGTCTATATTTCAAATTTACAACTTGCCTCTCATTTCAACGAATGAGGGTGTATTTCTCCTATCAAAACTAATAACTGCAAATAAATTTAGATTTCTTCAACAATAATCTTCTGCAACTTTTCTCTTTTACTATTCTTTTCTCTTGACATTCCTGCATAATAAATCACAAATATGACCACGGAGTGCTCACCTCCCAGCCTAGGCTAACTGGTAGCCACCCCCGAGCTCGGAGAACCAAGCCCTAGATGGGTAACAAACATGCAAATACATAGAAGGCAAAAATACACACACAGATATTCAGACACACTCCCAACTTGGCTACACAGCACCACACTTTGGTGATGACCTTTTTAAGGATGGTAGTGGACCAATACCCTGAGGAGAACTGCAAGTATGGAAAACCAGTAGCCACCTCATGGCACCATAAATACATCAAGAATTTCAACCCCTTATTCCTTATGCCCCCCAAAGGCATTCTAGCCTTATATCCCTCCTTATGACCCCCATTGCACAAACAGGCCATGCAGCAAGGGTCACACAAAAATCCCTTGTGATCGCTCTCAAACAAGAGTCTCTCACTTGAGGGATGTCACTGCTACCACCCACAAGATCCTCCTCTCTCCCAAGAGTAAGAGGTCTTGAGAAAACTCCTAAAACACAACAAATCCTAATGCAAAATACCAAATAAAATTCTTAAAAAAAACATTCAAGAACACAGATTTCTTACACCAATCATACTCTCAAACACATACAAAGAAAGAAGACACTTTAAAGAATAATGAAACCAACCTTAATCTGCCACAAAGGTAGGATAATATTGAGGAAGAGCTACCCAATCCATGGATCTTCTTCTTCTACCCTTAGCTAAATTTATTTTTATTTTTTTCAAATCTTTTCTATTCTATTCAAAATTTTCTTTGTCTCCAAAAATGGAGAGTGAGTGATTACCCTCAAATTCTCAAATTCTTGCTTAAGAAGCCCATTCTCTCTGTTCTCACAAGTTTCTAAAACTCAAAAAGGAAAGTAAGACAGAATGGGAAAAAGACTCTCATTCGAAAAGGAAAGTTTACAACTAAGATCAAACTTCTAATTTCAATTTTCGCACAACTCAGAAAAGCCAATTTTTAAAGTGTCAAAAAGGTCACTTAGGAGTAGAAACTTGCCTAAAATTACCCCTAACCCTTAGGTATACCTTATGGGCTTTAGGAAACCCTATTAAACTACCCCTAGGTGTTCATTTAACCCATTTTAAACCCCTCTGAAGTTTATTTTCGGGTCAAACATATGTTGACCTCTCCAAAGATTCTTTTCCCAAAGTATTTATGACATCACGTTACATTATTTGAAAAAGCTATAGTTGAACACTTTCCCACCAAGAGACAAAAATAAAACATTTAAACTTAAATCCACACGTGTCAAGTGACACAAATAAAACACTTTTACAAATTAAAACATAAAATCATCTCTTGTGGTTTTTACACATTAAATTTAAATAGCACTTAACACTCATGCAGCATATACTGTTACGAATAAAATACAACACAAACGGGGTGTTGTCTCTCCAAATAGACAACCCCTGGCTTACGAACATACATAAGTCTAGGTTTGGTTCTCCGTAATTGTCCATGGTCACATGGTAAATTTCCTGCGCATCTCAATTTACACATTAGTACTTTCAAATATCCACATATAATACAATTCAAAGGAATAACAATACACATCATCACTTGCATACAATTTTCATCTGCACAGATTAAATACATCTTTTATCAAGCAATTTCACATAAGCAATTTCATCCCAGTTCACATAAACTTAACCATACATCATAGTTCTATTATCCTAGTAAAGTTCTGCAAATTCAATAATGACATCTATCATTGCAATATCATCTTATCTAAAAATCATGTAGTGTTCTATCTCATAGAGCATATAAGTAAATCATCAAAACATAGCAATGTTATCCAAATCCTGAAATCATAAAAGTTCTAAGTTTCAAAATGCATCAAAATAAGGTATCCATAATAGTCTAAATATAAAATCCACTGAATGCCAGACTGAGTCGAGGTGAAGCCTCACACACTCTTAATTACTTTTTTAGTAAATGAAAGTTTAGGCCTTGTTATACTTGTCTCTATCATTTGAATATTTGAACATATTAGTTTAGTTTTCTCCTTCTACCTATATTTAGTATCTTGTTTCTTATATTCATCAAAACCTCACATTTCCAACATGGCCCAATGTGTATAGAAATGCCTACAAGATTTGTTAATGACATCCAAGTGTATAAGTATAAATTTTTCCTTGGAATTCATCATTTATTGTATTTTTTTTGGAAATTTCAACTATTAGGTGTTGGCAATATGAATGAATTGATTATGTGTTGCATTGATGTTTTGTCATTGATGTCAACACTAGTTGTTATGATTGGTTTCCGACATACAGGTTTTGGTTACCGACAGAAGATCTAGTGTTATTGGTAGAAGGGGCTATCAGTTGGACACTACCGACATGTTTGGATCAATGGAGATGTGTTACATGTTTCTAGAGCATATTTTGGTCAGCTAGTATTGACTTGGTAATTGAATTCTATCATACACTCTAGTAAGCCTATACCGGTAAGGGTTTAAAGTTCTACCAACATAGCTTTTACTGATAATCTTTGACAGGATGCATAAGTAGTGATTGTGCAGCTTCTAGATGGAATTTAGGATGTTGAAGATGATCTTTGTTCATACCTCGACTGATTGGAGACATCACTTTGGCATGGTGGACCCAGATTAGGTCTGGTACCTATCTAGGTTATGGACCGGTATCATGTAACTTGTTCTCTATACGTTACCAAGATGATTTATGGATTGGTTAATGTTGTTTTGGTCTAAAGACGACATGGCATATCATTGTAATGTGGATATATGTACTGATCTTATTGCAATATCTTTTAGGTGGTCGACCTAATTGGTTTAGGCCTTAGGGTTTGTATAAATTGATGTAAGATCTCATTGTAGATCGTAGTAGTGAAATTTAATGTGTGAATAATATAATATCATTCAGGCAAGAGATTTGGTTGATCATAGAAGATCAAATTGGGTTTATGTAAGAGGTCAAAAGCCTCTGGTATTGAGTTTAACCGGGACTGTGATCGAGCATGGTAGATTCTATCTTTGGCAGTTCATTCTTCTGGATTTTTGTCCAATTATATTGAGGTGGTTATAACCTCTCTATAGTCAGTGAGACTCCTTTTTAATGAGCAGTACGCTCTAGGCAGTGTGCCTTCCTGCAAGTGCAGGCCCCTCATTATATCACATACTTTCTGCAGAAGTATTATCTGACTGTGGGTAAGCTTCCCACCGTGGTTTTTCCCTTTACTAATTTTTCCACGTACAAATCATGGTGTTATGTGGTATGGTTTCATTATGTTAATTACTTGTTTCATTCTTAAGTTTTATTGCTTATCGATATCTATTTTTGCTATTTCGGTATTCAATATTTATGTGCTCTGGTTAAAGGTTATAAAGTGGTTTGATTAATATAATCTGTTGACAACTAATTCATCCCTCCCCCCCCCCCCCCTCTCTCAGTTGTCCACCAGTTATTCTAACATTAGGGTGTTAATGTTAGTTGTTACATTCATGGTAGAGGCCTATCTATAATTATAAGAGAATTTTATATTTCCTTAGTAAATCTTGGCAAGGTTATGAGTTGCCTTCAACAATGTGTGGTACTTTATGATTGGTGTTTTTTTTAATTAAGGATGGTTATTAATGGTCTAATAGATATTTTCTCATTCTCAAAACACTCACTCAATGGTGACACGTGTATTAGTTCATTCAACTTATTTATTATGATATGCAAGAGTTTCTCAAAACTAAAATTTGGTTGGTAATATTGGTATATTTTATTAATGTTTAAAATAGAAATATTACAAAGTTTAAAATGCCATCAAAATTGATTGGTCTATTTCCAAATAGACCAGTACCACCCCAAGCTACCACCCACTATTAAACCCTATCCATACAACTGTTACGATTAGGGATCACTGAGAGGGGGGGGTGTGAATCGGTGATCTACCGAAATTCAAATTCACAAACTTATTCTTTATCCACTGGTTAGAAATGCCTAATAGTAAAAAAAAAATAAACAAGCAATAAATAAAGCACAAATCCATAACATTGTAATTTTTACGTGGAAACTTGGAAAGGGAAAGACCACAGTGGGGCTAGAACCCACAATATTCATATACTACGACCAGGAGTACATAAATATTACATAGATGGGGAATACACTTGCATTCGGTCTCACCACCTAGAGTTCACTACTCAATTACAATGACCTAGAAGGCTACAACCTTCAAGGAAGTCTCACTGACTTACAATTTTATTACAATAATGAAATACAGTGAAATGAACTTTGAAATAGCATCTGATAATGCAATAATGAGTTTCAATTAAGCACTAGATCTATGATTGTACTTGCTCGGTAAATACTTTGTTTCTATCTCAGTCAGCTACTGGATTATCTGTGAACCAAATGCGCACGTGAAACTACACTCAATAACACCACAACTATATCACATAGAAAACCAATCGTCAAATCAATCTTATATATCCGATCTTATAAAAAATGATCTCCTCCAAGTCAACTTCAATCTTTAACAAAACATAGTACTGGACCAAAAGAGTATAATCACATGTTTTTGAAGGATCTTCCCATTCGTCGAGATCACAAAATCAATCACCGGAAATATTTTCGAATCAAAATATTACTGAAATAGCCCTGATTTACTGGTTAACACTTGCTTTCGGATAAGAGGAATCATGACCGCCGGATCGAATATCCAAGAAGAGTTGCCATCAATGACAACCCTAAACCATAAATCAAGCATCGGAAATCACCTAATGAGTGTCAATTGTCAACAACAACACTATGTCATTTAAAAGGCAAAAGCACTACACGTAAAATAAACCAAGAAACCATTACTAACCCTGGAAACCCCCCCTAACAACCACCAACTCACTACACAAAGGGATACAAAGATCAAAAATTCCACTCGCCATTACCAAAGGTCATCCACTAGTCCCTTAATACATGCATTATGTCAGAGAAATATTCAAAATTTATAATATTTCAAGAGTACAAAAATAAAGGTTTTCCTCACTCCATGCCCATGGTGCACACCTTTGTACTCTGTTTCTTGGACATTGCCACTTTCTCCTTCTTTACAGTCTACTTCATCTTACCCTTGACACTCGCTTTGATTGCCACTAGAGAACTATGCTCCATTGCTTCCTTTTATTAAAAGGACTCCCACCCAATTAATGCCTCAATGCATCTCTAATCTCTATTACACCCAATTGGCCAATGCGAGAAAGGAATTATCTCGTACACCTCCTTAGCATTCAAACAATCAATGACCTCTCTAATATTAAACCCCACTCCAGGGATAACCCACTCCAAAACAAAGTCCCATCCTCCTCTACAATTGCTTTCATCGCCCATTTAATGGTCTTTACATCTTCACAAAGGTCCAAGCCCCACGCAACCACCATGGAAACAATGTCCATGTTTTTCCTATAACGATGCTCAGTTTAAAGGAAGAATTCCCCCAATAGAAATTCCAACACCTACACAAAGTTCACGTCCACAAATTTGAAGAGATTTTTTAGTCTCTTTGCAAAGACTAACCCCAAGAATTCCACTTACTACCAACAAGTAATCAAAGTAAAGTTCTCCTCCATCACCTTATCTTAGCAAAACCATCATTGCATCTATATACAAAAAAAATCACTCTTCACCACCCTTTAACACTGTCTTGAGATGCTTGTCCCATCAACCACCTCCCCTTACTATCTCATAAATGTGTCATTTATGTGATAGTGTGTCAATGGTGTCAAATATTGAATGTGAGATTACGGTAATCTTCAATTTACATCTCCCCAACATCCTTAAAAGATAGTACCCATTTAGATAAAGCATCGGCCACCACATTACTAGTGCATTGTACATGACTAATTTGGTAATTTTCAATAGTTGTGAATTCATACCTAATTTCAAAAATATACTTTTGCAAGTGCCAAGCTTACACTTCACCTCAATAATAGCATTAATGATAATCAAAGAATCACCCTCCAAATGAATTTTTGACTGTCCCATTTTTTTACCAAATTTGATAGCTTGAAGAGTCATTGTTGCTTCCGCCACATTATTCATTCTATCCTCTAACCACTTTGCCCCCATAGCTATGATATTTCCTATCCAATCTTGTATCACAAATCATGCACCCAAAGGGCCTAGATTTCCCTTCGAGACACCATCAAAGATGGTTTTAAACCATCTGTCCATTGGTTTCAACCATGTGACCTCCTTCATTAGACTCGAATCTAGATTAACCCAGGTCAACCTATTAACAATCCATTTCTCAAAAAAAAAATGCATGTATTTTACCTATATATAGTGATGCATACAAAAATGAGTTTTGGTACCTTATGATTTGGTGTGAAGGGTGTGTTTGATAATTGACATTTTTTGTGAAAATATATATTTAGATGTGACACTAAACATATGAATTATAAAAAAATCCCCTATAAAAGGTTTTAAAAAATGTCTATTACTTGCTAATTTGAGATAAAGTATCAAAATTAATTATTAATACTTGGATAACTACTATACATGGGTGCTTAATGGAGAATAAATGTCATCTGCCATTCAACAATGAAGTCATCAATAATTAATTATTTCTTCTTTTAAAGCTAGAGGTTTAAATTTTGTGGGAGGGGAGGTTCATTCACTCATGTATGTTGTCATTTTCCTACCATAGCATTGTATAGTACAAAGATTCTAACTGTGAATGCAAGTATTTATCAAGTACCACATGGTATTTAATCAAATATAAGGGCGTTGATTGGCCTATATCAAGTTATATGTAATAATATAAATGAATCATAAGAAGAAATTAGTTAAAGGAAAACATTAAAACAATCTAATTCAATTTTCTCAAAGCATAGTAAAGATACAAATTAAATTTACAGAAAAAAATTAAAGAGAGACATAACTATTTAGCATTGGAGATTTTAATAAAGTCCATGAGACCTATCCTAAAATTAATTCTAAAATTGAAATAAAATAATATGTGTTATATTTTAATACATTTGATATCCACTACATGTGACAACCTAGTGGTAATTGCACTATTAAATAAACAAAGATGGCCTTGGTCTCTACTCATATGTTAAAAATGGCTTTGTTGTGTACAAAGTTTCCACTACTCATTTAGTCTCTAATAACAAGGGGAATGCAAAGTCAATAAATGGAGGATTATAGTTTCCACATTGAAATTACTCATTGAGAGAGAGAAACATGATTGATCCTAATGAGAATGTTGAAATTACAAGTCGAGTAGGGAAATGGTGGAACATATAGGAATTATTGTTTACCATGCTCTATGCAAATCATAAATATTATTTGAGTTGATATGATTAATATCTGATGGATCTAACTAGGGAAAGGCTTGCCACATAATCCAAATGTGAGTTTTCTACTACCTATTTTCTATGTAAATTGAGATATTTATGCCATGTCTTAAAGTTATTTGATAATTACTTACAAATGAGTGAAAGGAAAAACAAATGAGTAGTTTAAAGAATGCACGTGATTGAAGAGAAATAGAGACATAGATATTATATGATTAAAGAACATCCTCTATCATTTCAATGCACAAAGATAAGAAATCATCCAAAGAGAATGTCACACTAATTGTCACATAGAAGCATAATTCATGCTCCAAATTGATATCCCAAAACATAAACACTCAATCCAATAGTGACAAGCATGCATCAATAATTATGGAGAAAGAATCACCATAGCTGAAATATAAACCATGGTTAGTTGCGAACACATCCAACTATCCATACCTTAGTTCTTATGATCATCTTGTGGAAATCCTCTCTGCACTCTTTCATTGATTTCTACTTTACCTCAAGTTTTGAAGTTTCTTCAGTATTTATAAACATGTATAAATTTATTCTTCAATTTCACCACCATCCTCTCTCATTTTGTGATTTTATCCTTTCCTCTTTGTTTTCTCTCCAATTGAACTTATTTCCATGAAATAGAAACATGCCCCTTCAATTTGGTTTTTGTAAACTTGACTCACTCCAAATATTCAACTTCTTCATATTCAAAGTATTCTTCCATCTCATTTATCCAATCGATCAGTTCCTCAAGATCTCCATCCTTGGCCTTTTTCCAATCTTAGTGATATACTTCATCATCATGATTAGGTTTGACTTCTCATCTTCATGGCTCTCCTCATTCTGCTTCAGGATCCTCATCTCCTCATCATCACCCTCCTCCTATGGTCTAGGGTTAGGCCCTTCCACCTATCCTCAACATCATCGAACCAATCCTTCATTTCCCTCCTTATGTCCATAATTTCCTCTACTCTTTTAATGACATTGGTTATTATAGGTATCCTCCTCAATGATATATTTACTTCACATCGGGTGTGACTGCCTCATGTTGGCAGTTTGTCTATAGGGGTGAAATTGCCTCACAATTTGGTGCTCAATTTAAAACACTTGAATTATTCTTTAAGTTGGTGATATTCCTACACAAGGGTCTTTCGAAGTTCACTCCCACTCTCCCCAAGGATTTGCATCTGCTTTGATACCACTTGATGTAGTCAAGGATGGAGGATCCAAAATGGACTATCTAGTGTTTCTCTATAATTCAATGCAACACAAATAAATGAATGAAATATGTAATTTTATTAATTTAAAATAGAAACCATAGTTTCCCATAGGATTTCTCATATGAAAATTACAACAAGACCCATTGGTCACACATGTAGGCTCATAAGTTGTCACAGGCTTATTGTTTACTACATGCAAAATTAGTTCAAAAATATAATTCACTAGCTCCTAGATCCATAATACTTAGCTATCATCTAGTGACTCAAGAGAATGACTATATACTAGCTCCAAGCATTAGGAATTATCTAAGTCAGCCTCAACCTAGTCCCCAACCCAATGTCCAATGAAGCATGTGTCTTAGCCCAAAGTAGATGATGAAGAACCATGGATTGATGCTTAGGGGTGTAGATCCATCTGGGGATTGCCTTGAATCCTATTCACCATGTGACTATCTATGAAGGTTTCATAAGGTATGGAAGAGTTTTGTAGGTTTGGGTTCAGGCTACTTGGATGGGTGAACTTTTGGTGAAAGGATCTTGTAGAAAATAGGCCCACAACTGCTACCACTTGGATATGTTGTACTAACATCACCAACCTATCCATGTCCCAATATACATGGTGAGATCGTGTTGTGGTAGATTGCGACAAGGTTCACTGGGATGCTCCTGCATCAACTAAGCTACTTGATTTATATTGGAGAGAAGTTGTTCATACTATAGATTTCATTTTGAATAGAGGATAGAGTGAGCAACACAAAGAAACCATATGAATTGTGGAAAGGTAGACTGACATCAGTTGGACATTGTATAATATTTGGAAGCAAATATTGTATCAGAAGAGATGAAGAAAACTTGGGTAAGTTTGACTCAAGATTAGATGAAGGTATATTTCTTTGTTATTCTACAAGAATCAAGGCCCATGCAAATGTAATGAGAAAAGGTTGTGGAGAACTGTCAAAAGTGCTAATGTGAAGATTGATTAGACATTGCACTATCATGAAGCTTTAGATGATGATGATAATGATGGATCGTACCATTGTAGTGAAGAATACTGTGAAAGTGACCTATAGATGATAGTTGCAAAGACTTTGACAAATTATGTTCAAAGAAATGATTCTAAAAATCAGATACTTGGAGACAAAGATAGCAGAGTCCAAAAGAGGAGGAATTTAGCAAGAAATAATGAACATGTACATTTTGTATTATTATCTAAGATCCAACTAGGAGATTTTGTGAAAGATTGCAAAGATGAGAATCGATTAGAGGTAATGGAAGAAGAGATAAATCAGATTAAGAAGAATGACACTTGGGAACTTGTTCCAATACCCAAAGACAAGAATTTCATTGGTACAACGTGGGTTTTTAGAAACAAATTGAATGAATATGGAAATGTAATTAGAAATAATACTATTCTAGTATGCAAGGGTTATGAGTAACTTGAGGTTATTGATTTTGAAGAGATATTTGTTTTGGTAGCTAGACCGGAAGAAGTCAAAATATTTGTAGCCTTATCAACATTTAAGAACTTAGATCTATATCAAAAGGATGTTAAGTCAACATTTTTCAATGGTGAATTGGAAGAAGTATACAACAAGTAACTAGAAGAATTTTAGTTTTCAAAAGATCCAAAATTTGTACATAGATCAAAGAATTTGTAACAACAAGGATTCAACAAAGGCATTGTAGATAGTAACCTATACATCAAAAATAAAGGTGCTCATTAGTTAAATGTTGTTGTTTATATTTATGACATTATTTTTGGAGGTGGTAATAATAAAATGTTTGAGGATTTTGTTGATGATATGCAAAAAAAAATTAACTATCAATGCTTTGTGAAGTATCATTTTTCTTTGGTTTACAAATCTCTCAATCTGATAAAGGCATATTCAGATCACAAACAAAGTATGCAAGGGAGATGTTGAAGAATTTTAAGATCATGGGAAATTGTAAACCAGTTAGCATGCCTATGGTTATAGGGTGTAAGTTGAGTAAGGATGGTAAATATTTTCTAGAAAAATCAAACTTTGTATAGATCAATGATTGAAAGCATGTTGTATGTGACTATGTCTAGACTAGACATAATGCAAGTAGCATGTATGGTTGCAAGATTTTAAGCTACACCGAAAAAAAATCATATGAAGGTAGTAAAAATAATTTTTTGATATCTGAAAACTACTGTGAATAGTGGTTTATGATATCTTAAAAGAAATAATTTTAGTTTGACAATATAAATAGATGTTGATTGGGCTGAAAGTGTTGATGACCGAAAGAGCACAAGAGGTGATTAATTCTTTCTTGGTGATAGTCTTGTGTCATGGTTGAGCAAGAAGTAGGACTCAACGTTCTTATCTATAATAGAAGTAGAATATGTTGCATTAGTTTCATGTTTCACTCAAATTCTTTGGATGAAGAAGACCCTATAGGATATGAAAATTGAGTATGATGAGTCTATTTCCATTCTTTGTGATATACAAGAACTATTAAAATTTTAAAGAATATAGTGATGCATTCAAGGATAAAGCATAAGAGAGAAAGTGGTAGATAAAGAAGTTGAGATGGAGTGTGTTGAGACAAAGGAACAAATTATGGATATCTACACAAAACCTCTTCCAAAGGAGATATTTTAATACCTCAAGTAGAAATTAGGAGTGATACCTCCCTACTCTTAATTCAAGACGAAGTATAGGTTCAAGGGGACTATTGACTCCATACTACAAGTAGAAAATAAGGTTTTGTAATAAATAATAATATGTTACAGAGCATGGTTTGTATAAGGTAGGGGGAGAGAGATTCTCAGAGGAAGGATCTAAGTATCCCTTTTCCATTGATGTCAAAGGGGGAGAAAATCCAAAATTTCATGTAGAGATTAGAATACCCAAATAAATTAGGGGAGAGGATCCATAATATTTTTGCATCAAGGAAGAAATAAAATATATCTCAAAAAGTAGTTCAATAGAGATATCCCACAAAGGGGGAGAGATAGATAGATAATGGAGTGATCTTCATAGGGGAAGGAGTTTTTTGCTGTCATTGATGACAAAGGGGGAGATTGTTTAATATACTATTGTCGTCGATGTCAAGGAGATTGTTGATGTCAAGGTGATTGATTCATGTTAGAGTAATTGAGAACAATGTAGGACAAATTCTATTGACTTTAATATTTTGGATAGCTCTCTTGTAGAATTTTAATGTTATCATTATGTATCGATATCAATTGCTCTTATATGTCTAGTGTTTTTGCATTGTCTTGGAAGTGTCTATGTTGAATTTCTAAGGTTTGTTGTTTAAATTGTGTATGTGTACTAAGTTACATGATCATTGTTTTTAATATCACATTATACTACATTTGAGTATTTTGGCTTGAGGTTTCAAAGATAAATAAGGCTACACATGAATATAAATATTTGTAAGTTTCATAGGTTTTACCCCAATATACAAAAAAGTTAGATATGATTTGTGTTCACAGTGCTAGTCCATTGATTGTGTGGAAGGTTCTATAAGGTAATGTGTGCTAGATGGAGGGAATGCACGAAGATAGTTTAGGACTAGTTCATGTTGGGAAACACACAACATATTCTTATTCCTAGTATAATGTTTTGGAGTTAGGATCAAAATGACTACATGTTTCATATTTTTAGAATTAAGGAATTTATCCTTGGATAACTAGTAGACTTTACAATTGGATCTAGGCTAACATGAATATATAAATAATATTGAAATGCATATATTTTGTTGATCAAGTTTCATTTTGATGGTGAAAGTTTAGTGTTTGATTGTATTAAGGTTGATTTATATGTGGTGGATAAAGTGAAGGTGGTGAAATTATGTTGTGAAGTGTACGAACTAAGATGCATATCATATACACATTGTGAGAATGTTCTAAAGCATATCAAGTAAAATATGTAATGAAGTTTGAGTTTTTGAAGGATCTCATGACATATCTTTTGTATTTGAGGTTGGTGCCTCATAATCTGAGTTGGTACTTATCTCTTTGGATTAGGGAATTGGTGTCTTTGTTGAGCCAAAGGGAGGACTGAGAGGGGAGGTGAATCAATCTAAAACAAAAATTTATGCAACACATAAAAATTAAACAACCACACACATCGAACACGTGAACACCAACATTTTCTGCATGGAAAACCCAAGAAGGGAAAAACCATGGTGAGAACCTGCCCATAAAAATATATCCACTATGTATAAAAAATTACAATGAAAAGATCTCACTACTCCAAACTTACAAACCAAGGCTAACATCTCTTGGAGGAAGATACAAAAGAGGATATGGAAACCTACGCTAACTCCAATAGAGAAAGATACAAAAATGATATGAAAAGAAGGATCTCTTGATCATGAAGTTGTCCTTGAACTCTACATCAAGCGACCAACATCAGCATACACAACTCAGACCTCAACTTCCAACACTCTATTTCATATCTCTGTCACAATCTCAACACAACTTGCATATCATTTCAACACAACTCTTCTTCTCTGCTCTTCATTGAACCTAATTAACCGACTATCTTCACATCACACATCTACACTACACACCTCATCTCACACACAACTCAATTACATTCATCCTTATATACAATATGGATCATCAAAGCTTGAACCAAGTGTCCTGAACCAAAATAAACCTTTCAGACTAGAAACACACATGTTGATCCACTTCAGGAGAAAGAGGGGACCAAAATACATCTTCCAAAGATCAATTCATTGATCCACAATCACCAGAACATAACAAACAATGTATCAACACGCTATGCATCCATGCAACCAATTAACGATCAAAACATATCCTCCAATGCAAATAACTCTAATCTGGATCTCCACATGTTATGGTGAGACCCAATAACACATCAAACAATCTTCCACAAATTATATATGAGCCTAAGGACAAATCTAACATAGAATATCATGAAACCAACTATGAATAATGCCACAACACTTGGAGAGCACAATGATATTTTTGGACCACATAACTATCATATCCACGATACCAAAACTATATCCAAAGACGATAACAATAAAAAACAACATTAGCAACACTTTCTGAAACCAAACACTTCTAGAAAAACTAATCAAACAACGACGTCACCAACACAACAAGATATCTCTACACCACAAACATTCTGGACCAGCACTAATTTGAAACAACAAGTTTGACAAAAATGACAACCATAACACATACTTCCAACAGTCTCTTCTTGGAAGGTGCCCACAAATCAGTTTGGGGATTGGTATCTCCTTCTTAGGTTGAAAGTCTTGTGGGTTCATGCCTGCAAAAATATTTTGAGTTTTTTATTATTTTGTGAGGATAGATTTGGGTAGTAGATTTGAGAAACTATTCTCACTATGGGTTTTTCCTTCTAGGTTTCCATGTATATATGATATTCTCTTGTGTTGATGTGTGAATGTGCTTATCTTTGCATAATTATTTTGATGATAACATGAGTTGTATTAATTGTATAAATATTGCTCAATGTTTAAAGTGTTGAAGTAAAATTTGTATATGCTATTTTTTTCCCTCTCTCAGTATATATGTGTGCATAATAGGTAAGAACCACATAAGTTATATTAATTATAGATAAATGAGGATGTCTCTAGCATTCATGTTTAAACTTCCCAATACTCAAGTTTCAAATGTACTAATATGAACCTTCAACTACCAATACATGATATTTATATAATAATCTTAACTAATGGTTAAAATATTCAATATAGGGGAATTCATAAATATAGTGAGCTCCATCAATCTTGATTAGTCACAATTAACTCATTACAATATATATTTTCAAAATCTAGGTTTTTAAATACTAGATTTAGTTATAAGCTAACTAGACATGAAACTATTTAAACATAGTTGGATGCATCAAGTGCACATGCCATCTAAGGGTTGCCAAGATTGTACCAAAATATAATTTATTTATTTTTGGTTGGAAATATGTAGATTTTATTGATAATCATGAAATACATAACATTTTATAAAAGTTCCAAAAAGCCTGAATTATATAGGCGATCACTACCCAAAGCATCTACCAACTACAACCCCGCCATTGCACAAATATAACCATCAATTAGTTGGATTCCTTCAAAATTGCCAACAATTATAACTATCAAAGGCTTACATTCAGTAATTCACCAAAAATGAACCCCAACCTACCAACAAACTACAAAACTAAAACCTTCCCAAAACCCAAACCTTAGAAACCACAACATAGATAATTGCATTTGTAGACACCTAAAAGTTGCACAATGAATTTAGTGAATTTTATTCATTTAATTATTCTTGATTATTCCTTTTAATTAATATCCCTATTCTTCTAATTGCCTATTATTTAAATTAAGATTTAATTAATATACCCTTCTTCTATCTAAGCCCATTTAATTAAATTTATATTTAATTAAAATCCCCCTTCTAACCCATTTAATTAAATCCACCCACTTCCTAAACCCCCTTCCTAAATTCTTCTAGAACCTATCTAACCCTAATAAATTAGCCTAAACCCTTCAATTATTCATTTTCCCTAAATTTGAGGATGTCACTTCTCAAATTTGGAGGAAAGTCTTCCAAAAGCAATAAAGCCTTTATGTCTTCAACAAGCTAACTTGTTGAGTTCCCCCAAATTTGGAAGGACTCTTACAGATTGTCCCCAAAGTCTTCCAAACCATTAGTGGTTAACTCACCCTTTTGGCATGGTTAGAGACTTTTTGCCTATCTCAACCTCCATCTAACCCAAGGGTCTCATCAAGCATTCATGGCTTTACCCTTGGTTATCCCTTTAACCCTTGCACAAGAGTTTATCATTTGGGTAAAAGCTTTATCCAATGGATAACCTTAACCCTTACCTCCTAAGGTAGCCATGATGTCTTCTCAAGCATTTAATGCTTCTTACATCTCCTCTCAAGAGTCTTTTGTTGACAATTTTCACCATTTCATTGGTGAGAATTGTAAACATGGATTGATAACTTTCAATCTTGACCCTTGATAGGATTATCCAATCTCAACCCTCCATTGCCCTATATTCCCTATAAATAGAGCCCATTCCTTCTTCAAAACAATGAAGTCTTTGTGCATCAAACTTATAGTCTCATAACCTTAAGCATATTATCTCTCTTTGATAGAATAGAATTTTAGATCATTTTGATAGCATTATAATATTAGATATATCATGTTAATCTCATATCATGTTAGCTTCATCTTAGTATCATTTTCATACTAGTTTAAGCTTCATATCAATATCTTGCATCCTATCATCATCTAGTTTCATATCTAAATCATCACTAGGATCTTGGTTGCATTCCATTTAGATCTTAGAATCATTTAAATCTCGTTCTTTAGGTTGTCATCTTACAGAATCAAGTGCTCTTCCAAGCTAATAGCCACCTTGAATCTTGAAGATCCTTGGAGATAGAGGAACATGGAACGATTTTAAAGAGTTTAGATCTATTTGTTGGCATTTTTTATGTTTATGTTGTGATTGCCATTGATGGACACACACTTGCATTAAGATCCTCTTTATATGTATGAGTTAGAGCACAACCAGTATTTGTTTCAACTGGTATGTTGCAAGTATGTTGTATTATAGTCATTAGACTATTGATGTTTTGCAGAATGTGTTTACCGGTCTAAAGCGGAATGTTGACCTCAAGCGGTATGAGGGATTAAAGCGGCATAACACATTTTGACCAGTCTTCATTTTTGTCAAACCGGCAACCAGTATTTTGCATGAACCGGTAATACTCTATGATGAGTTACCAACTGGCATTTTGTGATAAGTTATCAATCCACTGATTATTTGACAGTGCTGACACACTGGCGGTGCTTCTTATGTCGTGTTACTGAGTATGTCTAGATTCATTGAACCTAGGAAATTGAAATGTAATTCTATTGGACCGACATGAAGTCAGATTCCTTTAAAAGGACATCATGTCTAGGGTTTTAGGTTGTTGCTGAAAGGGTTTATGTTGTGACTAGGGTTTAAGGTGGTTGAGGAGTTGAAAAGAATATGAATGTGTAGAAGACTGAAGTAATGCAGGAGTGCATTAAGAATGAGCTATCAAGGATCTAACTGAGCAGTTTGTGCTATTAGATAGATCAAACACTTGTTGATTACTCACATCTTTGACAAGTCTATAGCCCTTAACCAAGTAGGCCCAAAAGCCTTTTGTAAAATCCTCTAACAAGGTGGTTCACCTCTATGAATCTAAAATCCTCTAGCAAGGTAGTCCTTGATCGGACTTATCTCCTAACAGAGATTGAGATTCCTAACAGGATATGTTCTGGTGAAGAACATTGTAAGACCTTAACCGGTCTGGTTTCTATTATGCAGATAGTGACTTGTGAGTTCCATCTCACCGTGGTTTTTCCCATTTGGGTTTCCACGTCAAATATCTTGTGTTATGGTTGTATTGCTTTTGTGAGTGAATGCGTTATTTGCATTTTGGTTTGCATGTGTGATAACCGGTCTGTCTGTTAAATTGTTTTACCGATTTATCTTTAGACTGTTTAAGTGTTTAAGTGCAGGATTTTTTGGTATACTAATTCACCCCCCCCTCTTAGTATTCATCAATTGGTATCAGAGCCTACCTTTCTATAAGTTTAACCACTTGGAAAGAGATATGGGGGAATACACCTTGAGGGAACTTACTCAACGACTCACTCAGTTTGAGCAAGCCTATGATGATCTTATGGTCAAATACAAGGCATCTCAAGCAAAAAAGGAGAGAACATGCAAAAAAGATGATGGAGCTATTTGAAAATAGTTCTGCAGATGAAGCAAACATGGAAGCCCTAATTGTAGAAGTAAATAAGTTGAATGAATCAAACTCCAACCTGAGAAAGGAGTTGGAAGGACTGACTATCCGGATGTGTCAAGAGCTTGAGAACCGGAGAAAAACTGAAGACCTAGTGAAAGAAAGAGATTGTGAGATCTCCAAGTTGAAACAAGAGATGAGTGCCCTAAATGCTCAACTCCATGCAAGCAAGGTGGAAAAGGAATACATGCAAGGAGAATTGAACACTGCCATCTCTGAGAATGAAAATTTGTTGGAAACAAATATTGCTAAGAACTCTCTGAGTCAAAGGAAATACTTGCTAAGTTTAGCAAAAGTACTGTCAAGCTAGAGCAAAAGCTTGAGTCGACTAGAATAGTAAAGAATACCAATGGACTTGGTTTCTCTGGACATGAGGAAGGAGAATCCTTAAGAACAAATGCTGAAGCATCAAAGAAGCAACTGGCATTCAAAGGTAAAGGTAAGCAAAAATTCAAACCTGTTTGCTTTAACTGTCTTAAAGAAGGACACACTGCCAATGTATGTAGGAGCAAAGCCTACAATAATTTTCCTTACTTTATTAACAATGTACCTAGATCCAATAAGTTCAATGGTCATTGTTATGCATGCAACAAGTATGGGCATAGAGCATTTGAATGTAGGTCTGTCATGAATGACACTGGAAGATAACCTCAGAGGACCCAAGGAGTTGGTCCTGAACCTTTTCTGAACTGGAATCACAACCGGTTTAATGTCTTCAATCATCAACCAAGAAGTGGTGACTATCAAGTGACAACCAGGTGGAGAGAAAATTGTATGATCTGTAATGGTCATGGTCACACTGTTGCAACATGCAAAAGGAAGAATGGAAACATGAACAATGGACCTTGGAGAGCACCTGGAATGGTTTGCTATCACTGCAACAAATCAGGTCACATTGCAAGATTCTGTAGAAACAGAAAGAGTATATCTGATGATATACTGGTCACTTAGGAAGGAGGAATTGATGTTGAAACAGTTCAAGTGGACATGAACAAAACCTGGAAGAGGAAACCAGTAATGTTGGAAGAGGAACCGGTTTCTGCACCTAGTGTGGAAATATCGGAACCGACAAACTAAGCTTCAAAAGGCTTAGGGGGAGCAAACGGTAAAATGTTTTCGAACCCCTAGTTTAAACCGACAAAAGACCTTAACCAATATATGACACTTGTCGCTTGGCAGAAGACCAGAAACGGTAAAAAGGCAAATTAGGGTTTATGCCCTAATAGAGGAGCATTAATGATGGTAGGTGAGGACTATGTTTAAAACCATTTTTGAAATCATTTCTCACTATCAGTTTTTGAGCGAAGAAAAGTTTTTCGAAGAGCAGAGCAATGAAAAGGCGATTTGAGCAAAGATTTGGAGAAATTGAGAAACCGCGAAGGAGATTCAAATTCAAATAGCAAACGGTCAAGTGGAGAACACAAAGCGGCGATTCAGCTACCGACAAAGTGAGGAGTAAAAGAGAATCGGAAAGCCCTAAATTTGTGTGTTTTGAAAGGTATTTCTCGAGTTCTTAAAATTTCTACAATGGCTTCCGCATCTTATACCAGTTCTAGTGCATCTATTGAGTCTGAAAGTTTTATTCAATAGAAGTCAAAGTATAATGCCCTATCACAAGTTTCGGCTAGAGTGATAGTAGAAGAGGGAATGTTAGATTATATTGATTGTAAACTCAAAGACCTAGGGTCTCTAGCTATCCATACCCAACTAGGTCTCTATTGTGGACAAGACAAGATGATCAAACTGGAGTATAGTATTCTGGAGAAGAAGAAACTCCACAATGTTGTTTACTTCCTGGAGGATTTCACAGAATATCATATAAGGATTATTTTGAGCAGGGTCCATGGTGAAAAAATGTACTTGGAGAGGATGCATGATATCACGCTGCAGGCAATTCATGCAGTCACCGGTTTCTACAATACAGGGGAAGTACTAGCCCTAAGGACAGTTAGCAAAACTGAGATGTCCAAGCTCACCAGTTCAGTGACTGACTCACAGGGCATGACTGTAAATTCAATCAAGGATGATCTGGTTAAGTATGTCTGCATGGTGATAGGCTACCGGATGTTCTCAGCTAGCAGAATCAACTATGTATTTGTTGCAGTGGTAAATGTCGCTTACCAAATGATAAAGGAGGATGCATCATTTGACCTATGCACCGGTATGCAGAGGCAACTCCTATTGAACCTGAAATCAATCAAACAAGATAATGCATTGAGGTTCAAGTTTGGAAAACTATTGGTTGGGTTGTTCTTTTCCTTTCAAGGATACTTCCCAGGAGTAGGAGACATTCAGTGGTCAGGTGACCAACCGGTAACCAAGCAAATCAAGGAAAGCATTGAAGCACTTGGAACTGGTTACCTTGATATTCTGAACAAGTATTTTGATGAGTTCAGAAGGGAAGATGAGCCAAAGAATGAGGATATCAGGAGACATCGTCAAGAAATATGAAGACGATATCTGCTTCACCATCCAAGTAGACAAATATATAATGGAGGTTGTTGAGCCTAGAATGGAAGAAGTGGAGCCAATGGGCTATGTGGTGATGTACGACATGCTAGAAGGGTATGCCTCTACCCTTATTGCCTCACAACTTGATCCTAAGGTGAAGAGAACCGACACCTACCTAGAGAGGATAACACCGACTGAGGAACCACCAGCAGTGAAAGAGAAAGGACCGGCAGTGAAGAAGGCAAAGGCAGTGCCTGCAACATCAGCACCAATTACTATTGCAACTCCAAAAGTGACCAAGCCGTCACCAGCTAAGAAGAAACCAGAAGCTACACCGGCTAAAGTGTTCCAGAGAAAGAGGAAGACGAGAAGCAACTCTCTGAATTCAGAAGAAACTGTGTCTGAGGAGCAGCCCAAAAAGGCGAGATGGACAAGAAAGAAGACACAGAGTGAACCAGCATCTTCAGCACCGGTAAATATAGATATCTCCTCCTATAAACCTTTGACACATTGTCAAAGAACAATAAAGAATATTAGGAGAAAAGTGTTAAATGATTTACTTGAGTGTTTTGATGACTTCAATGACGATGAAAGGGAAGCGGTTGAAAAGGAAATAATTCAGTATTTGTGTAGTAATGACCGGTCACCCTCAGAGATTAAGTCTCAGACACCGGATTCTTTATATATGTCATTAGATAATAGATGGTGTGTCACCATAGAGAAAGAACAGGAAATTAGAGAGAAGGTTTTTGCACAATACTTTCCCGACCTGTCAAATTCTGAATTATATGATGTTATTGATCTAAATAAAGGACTCTCCTTCACTAGAAAAAGAAGACTCTGGCTATTAGAAGGTAGAGTTGCTAATGTCGAAAAGGACACCCATCTGTTTATGCAAATTGTTGTCCAGACTCACAAAGCACGTTTGGCCAACCGACAAGCAGAAGAAGAATTGGTTATATCCAAACCGGATGAAGCATTTGATGATGAAGTAAATTTGGTTGTAGAACCAATCGACACTATTGATGTCGATGCCCTAGATGTAGAAGATGTCAATCAGGACATACCTTCTGAGGGAATAGGATAGGAGCATCAGGCCGAACAAGGCAATGAGCAAGCTGAGGATAGACAGGAAGTGGCTAGGGAATAGGTAGAGAAGAAGAAGAGGGATGAAGATGAGGAAAAGCAGAAAGAGGAAGAGAAGAGAAAAGAGGAAGAGGAGAAAAGAAAAGGTGAAGAGAAGAAGAGGCAATAAGATGAGAGGAAAAAGAAAGAAGAAGAGGATAAAGAAGAGAAGAAGCGGAAGGAAGAGGAAAAGAAGAAGAAGGAAGAGGAAGATAAAGAAGAGGAAAAGCAGAAGGAAGAAGAAAAGAAGAAGAAGGAAGGGGAAGAGAAAGAAGAGGAGAAGAGGAAGGAAGATGAGAGGAAGAAGAAGGAAGAGGAAGACAAGGAACAGGAAAAGAAGAAGGAAGCAGAGAAAAAGAAGAAGGAAGAAGAAGATAAGGAAGTGGAGAAAAGGAGAGAAGCGGAGAAAAAGAAAGCAAAAAAGGACAAGACAAGAGAAGCAGAGAAGAGCACACAGATGGAGACTCCGAAGGCAACCGGGAGTCAAGCCAAACTGACTGATATCACCCGTCCTATCGATCTCTAGTCTACAAGTGAATTGGAGCTAATGCAGAGCATCAAGGTAGCTCAAGAGCGCCTTGAAAACATTCGACGGAAGAAGGAGCAGGATGTAATCCAAGCTGTTGTGGATACGCTTACCGGTTTGATACCCGGTACAAATCTTCCAAACACCGATTCTTCATTAGCTAGACTAAAGCTCCTATGCACAATAGTAGATGATCAAGTGCAGAGTCTTGAAGAGGCAGCAGAGGCTAATGTCAAGAAGGAGCATCAAAAGGCTCTTAATATAGCTCTGGTGAAAAAGTTGAATGAGCTCCGGTTTGAACTGAAGAAAGAACAAAAGGATATAAGGGACACTCTAGATGAAGGGAATATGCTACTCAGCAAAATCTGTCAACCCCATCTGTTCTATGATGATGTGCTAGCTCATAAGCAAAAACTTGAACAGGACTTGCAGTCCTACTTGAGCACATTCAAGCTGCCCTATGATTCCTTCACAACTTATGGGCAAACCGTTCACCAGTTTCATATCCAGTTAGCCAAAATGGACCAAGAAATCAACACACGGTCTAGAGATTTGCAGGAACTTCAATTGGTTTTACTTCCACATCTGCAAATTCTTCAGAAGTGTTATCTGAACCTGGATGCCTTGACAGTTACACAAGAGATGAGCACAGTTGATGCCATGGAAGAACAAGTCTCCCAGATGCAAACAGAGAAAGAAGTGGCCACCTCCCTACTTGAGTCCTAGTCTCTATCAATGAAGTAATTCTTGCAGGACTATAAATCTATTTTTGACAAGTACTACTCCTTACTATCATAAACTTTTATTGTTTTAATATCAAATGGAAACAGGGTTGTTCAGCGGTACTTTGTCATTGTTGGTAAAGGGGGAGAAGTACTCTATTTTGGAGAAGTATAGGGGAGAAGTATCTGGTTTTAAAATTTTGCTATATGCTTTGATATATGCTCTGATATCTCAATGTTTATGCTTTGTATGCAAAATTGCTATTCAATGTATTGTTAAAGGGATAGTGTATATGCTTAGGGGGAGCAATTTTGCTAATGGCATGATTTTGTTGTAAAACACTTAGATGTCAAAATTTTATTTCCTAAGTGTTGCCATCAATGCCAAAGGGGGAGATTGTTGGCATTTTTTATGTTTATGTTGTGATTGTCATTGATGGACACACACTTGCATTAAGATCCTCTTTATATGTATGAGTTAGAGCACAACCGGTATGTTGCAAGTATGTTGTATTATAGTCATTAGACTATTGATGTTTTGCAGAATGTGTTTACTGGTCTAAAGCGGCATGTTGACCTCAAGCGGTATGAGGGATTAAAGTGGCATAACACATTTTGACCAGTCTTCATTTTTGTCAAACCGGCAACCAGTATTTTGCATGAACCGGTAATACTCTGTGATGAGTTACCAACCGGCATTTTGTGATAAGTTATCAATCCACCGATTGTTTGACGGTGTTGACACACTGGCGATGCTTCTTGTGTCATGTTACTGAGTGTGTCTAGATTCATTGAACCTAGGAAATTGAAATGTAATCCTATTGGACCGACATGAAATCAGATTCCTTTAAAAGGACATCAGTTTTAGGTTGTTACTGAAAGGGTTTATGTTGTGACTAGGGTTTAAGGTGGTTGAGGAGTTGAAAACAATATGAATGTGTAGAAGACTGAAGTAATGCAGGAGTGCATTAAGAATAAGCTATCAAGGATCTAACTGAGCAGTCTGTGCTATTAGATAGATCAAACACTTGTTGATTACTCACATCTTTGACAAGTCTATAGCCCTTAACCGGGTAGGCCCAAAAGCCTTTTGTAAAATCCTCTAACAAGGTGGTTCACCTCTGTGAATCTAAAATCCTCTAGCAAGGTAGTCCTTGATCGGACTTATTCCTAACGGAGATTGAGATTCCTACCAGCATATGTTCTAGTGAAGAACATTGTAAGACCTTAACCGGTCTAGTTTCTATTTTGCAGATAGTGACTTGTGAGTTCCATCTCATTGTGGTTTTTCCCATTTGGGTTTCCACGTCAAATATCTTGTGTTATGGTTGTATTGCTTTTGTGGGTGAATGTGTTATTTGCATTTTGGTTTGCATGTGTGATAATTGGTCTGTCTGTTAAACTGTTTTACCGGTTTATCTTTTTAAGTGTTTAAGTGCAAGATTTTTTGGTATACTAATTCACCCCCCCCTCTTAGTATTCATCACTATTAACTTGCTTTGTTTGGATTTCTAACCTCTAATGCAATGTTTCATGTGTGTTTGAATTGTTTTCTCCTCTTGCAGGTTCACACCACTTTTCCAACATACATTTATGGCTCCCACCATGGGGCACATCCCAAAAAATAACATCGTTTTTCATGCAGGTAGAAGACAACAATCCTGCCAAAATACCAGAATAATGCATCTAAAACTTTCTGTAGCACATCTGTGCTAAACTTTAGTGCATCCATGGCACATATTAGCGCATAGAAATCATCTTTTAGCGCAAAGGTTTTGGAAATACACACTTTTCTATGAAAGGTTAAAAAGAACACCATGC